>NC_143101.1:10600000-10897500 GCF_061535455.1 Colias philodice
TATTAAAATTTGTAATTATAACATTTTCAGGGTTGTGTGTCATACGTAGGAGAGCTGACTCATCCTATAGTGGCCTGTCTCAGTGAGAGCGAAGCCAGAGTGAGATATGCGGCTGCAGAAGCCCTGTTCAATGTGTTGAAAATTGTGCGAGGGGCGGCTTTGCCCTACTTCCCCATCATATTTGATGCTCTGGCGAGATTGGCTGCAGATCCTGAACCACAAGTGAAGCAGGGTGCAGAGCTGTTGGATAGATTGGTTAAGGTAATGATGGAATAATTATCAATAATTAAACATGATGATTATACATCAAGTAATTGGGAGGTAGAAAAAAATCATATCTGTGAAATGTTATGCATGCTAAGTTTTTGATTTTATAATGAATTTTGATGATTCAAAGCTGAACTGCATTATTTTTATAAAAATAGGCTAATGAACAGCTGATTTTACAATGATTATGGCAGGACATAGTGACGGAGAGCGCGTCGTTCTCGGCGGCCGCGTTCGTGCCGCTGGTGCGCGAGCGCATGTACTCGCGCGTGGCGAGCGCGCGGCAGTTCGCGGTGGCGTGGGTGTGCGCGCTGGACGCGGCGCCGGCGCTCGGCCTGCGCGCGCACCTGCCCGCGCTGCTCGACCCGCTCTTCAGCGTGCTGGACGACCCCAACCCGGAGATCCGCCGCATGTGCGTGACTATCTTTTGCTTTGCTAGAGGTGTATTCGCACACCCACGGCACGACGAGTCATATAAACATGAGCCACCATTTAATGTACGAGGATGTGTAGCGAGGAATGTTTGTAAATAACCAATAGTATCCTTCAAATGCTAAACGCTTCAAACTTAATGAAGAGATACGATTGGTTCTTTACAAAAATATTTCTCGCTACACATCCTCGCATATTATTGGTGGAAAAGCACAATAATTCGACTCGGCTCATGTTTATATGACTCGCCGTGGCGTGAGTGTGCGCACATACCTACCAAAGCTGTGCTGCTTAAAAACTCGTCAAAAAATGGTCTAACAGCATCGCTCAAACACATTACATAAAAAAGAGCGTGCTGAGCACACGTGTAGAAATAAAACTTCTTTGCAAGATTCAAATATACCAAAATCGTCGCCATGACGTGGTGGTATTGCCATGACGTGACCTTGAAATTTTGCTCTCAACACGCCTAAAGAATTTTCACATCAATAATGATAAAATATTGTATAGGTCATGGCAAAACTCTGCCTAATACATGGGTAAGCAGAGTTTTGCATCGGACAGTTTAACAAAATGATGGTGAAATTAGGAGTTTTATAATAAGTATGAGAATATTTGATGGAGATTGTGTTGTCAAAGATTTTAATATTTTGTGTAGATGCAGCTCAAATATATAAAGGTGCAATATCGGGCGTAATATACAATAGCCAACTAGATTCCCGCCCGCGTATCCGCGTATCGTAATTTTTCTGTCAATCGAAATTTCCCTAACTATTGTTAAAATCATTTTTCTAATCTTCCTAAAATTGTAAATTTTTCCCGGTCCCGGTCGTTGGGCGCTTTCACCAGGGCCCTGGAATAATGGAATTATTATTAATTTCATGAACAATATCATCATCATCATTTTTATTGAAAACAATATTCATATATTTTTCTTTGCCCGCGGATTCCCCTGGCCCTGATGTTAAATTCGCATTAGTATGAGTCGTTTCACCGCTGTCAAAAGTTACCCATGGCCATGTCACATTAAAACGAATAAACACACTTTCGCATTTATAATATTATTAGAGGTCCGCCCCAGCTTCGCCCGTGGTACATATTTCGCAATAAAAGGTAGCCTATGTCCTTTCTCGGGTATCAAAATTAGTACAATTAGTACAAATTTATTTGCAGGTGTGAAGTTCAGCTGAACGAATTCCTGCGCAGCATCAGGAAGGATCCATCGCAAGTGGACTTCGAGGCCATGATCAACATACTGATCACACATGCTCAGTCCACTGAAGAGCTGTTGCAGGTATATTTTTATTTACACCATTTATTGCAAAAAATTAAAGAAATAATTTTAAGAATTCTTACAATTGAAAATATCATTAGGTATCTTATTAAATATTTATTTATGTACTAGCAGTCCGCCCCGGCTTCGCCCGTGGTACATATTTACGTTTTCTCTACATAAAAACCATCCTCGTACTTCAAGGAATATAATAAAAAAAGAATTATCGAAATCGGTTCAGCCGTTCTCGAGTTATGCGCTTACCAACACATTTTGCGATTCATTTTTATATACATATAAGAAGATAAGTTGCGTAAAATCAATAGCATGAAAATATTAAACATAAAAAATGTGTAGTTTTAGTAAAGATCTTCCAGATAGTGTATATGAGTAATGTTTAAGTAATAATACTTTTTTATGCTTGCTTTTATTGTGCGTTTGTGCGTGCGTGCTTGTATACGTTTACACAAATGTAATGTGTATATGTAAGTAATGTGCGTGTGTACGGCCAGCTGACGGCCCTCACGTGGGTGCGCGAGTTCCTGGAGCTGTGCGGGCGGCGCGCGTTACCGCACGCGTCCGGCGTGCTGTGCGCCGTGCTGCCCGCACTCGCCTACACAGACGAGCCACGGAAGAGTATCCTTTGGCACTACATACAGTACAATACAATACTATTCGATACGATACAATACTACGCTATACAATACAATAGATTACTATACAGTAAAATACAATACTATTCGATACGATACAATACTATGCTATATAATGCAATACTATACAGTACAATACAATACGAGTAAATATTTTTTTGTACATTAACATCTATAATTTTTGTTTGAACTATTTACTTGTTAAAACGTTTAATAAAGACCTAACCTAATAAATGAAGAATCCAAGATTTTCAATAAATTTTAGCTGCCGGGTATTTTTTTTTTATATGACCACAATATTTTTACCACCACTATTAAAGTTAATAAAACAATAAATAGTTAGGACTTAAGAGGTGCTATATTTGAAAATATAAGTTGTCTCTGTCACACAGTACTTGATTAACCATTAGTAACCGTACACATTGTTCATATTTATATCCAATATAAATCTTAATCACACAATCAGAAATACGTGAGATCGCAGCAACCGTCAACCTACAGTTGATCAAACTTGTTGAATCGGAATCCGAAATTCCCGAAGCAGCAATGAAAGGACTATCACTCGATGACAAAGAAAAGGAAAAAGATAAACAAGAAGCAACAAACGCAGAAGAAAAAGAAAATAAAGAAACAGATACTAAAGATCAGGAAGAAAGTGGAACAGTGGGAGAGAAATTAAATCTAGTTGCAGTTGTCGGAGTGCTCACACAGATGTTACATCACAATTCCGTTCACACGAAGATAGCGGCGCTCGATTGGATCCTGCACTTATACAATAAATTACCTAGTGAGGTAAGATTTTTTCAATTTGTCTTAATTTTTTTAGATTACCAGTTTCTAAAGCGATATTGGATATCAAATGAAAAAATAAACTGCAAGTCAATCTGTATTACACTGCAATCTGCACATTGGATATATTATAACACGCACCATCCTTTTATTTTGGGGGTTTTTCAGGAAAACAACCTAATACAACCAACAAGGCAATCGATCGAATCGAATAATAATTAATCAATCGATTTATTGATTGCTTCAATTTTTAATTTTATAACATTAGAAGCAATTTTGTTTATAATTTTTCTAGAAAGCTTTATTGTTCAATAAATTACACACAACATGAACACAGAAATTTTTTATATCCAAAAAAATTCTGGGCAGATGTACCCCCAAACGGAGACAGTGTTCAGCCCTGCACTGGGCGCGCTCACGGACGGCTCGGACGAAGTAGTGCGCCGCGCCATCGCACTGCTCGCTGAGATCTGCTCCTGTCAGCCGCAACCCACCACCAATACCACCACTAATACCACCGCCGATAGTAGTGAGAACGCGGAACTGCCTGTCGGTAAGTCAGTTATTAACGTCTCTTATATCAACATTACTACTATAACCAGTACCAATATAAAGCTAACACCCACCGGCACCGAGAGCGCAGAGCTTCAAGTGATGTGTTATTTATAAATCATTGTCAAATTATATTGTGTCGATGGAAACTACTACAAACTTATTTTTTAAAGTAATCGGAATATCTCTGAGTTCAATGTAAATTAAAATTTGTTGCAGATTTGGAAGCGAGTCCATATTATTACAAATTCTTGAAAGCGTTGCTGCGGTTGCTCGCCGCCGATGAGAATTTATTGGAAGACCGGGGCGCTTTTATAATCAGGTAAATTAGTCAGTTGTTAATAAGCTTTATTAAAAATAGCTGTGCAAATTTTATTTTCGATAATCTCGCCTTGACTTGAATTTATTGTCATTACTAGTATTTAAGCCTGTATTTGAATTTATATTTTTGGTTTTATGGCATTCAAATGCTTTATAAATATAAATTTATAAAGAATAGAAAAAATTCGATCACGAGGCGGGACTCGAACCCGCATCCTTCGCGCCATTCCGGGGCGGATGCCTGACCAACTCAGCCACTCGTGACCCGCCAGAGCAATCGAATTTATTCTATTCCTTCAGTTTTATGTGTCTGAAGGGACACACCGCGCGCGTTAATCATCTATAGATGGCGCGCGGTGTGTCCCTTCAGACACATAAAACTGAAGGAATAGAATAAATTCGATTGCTCTGGCGGGTCACGAGTGGCTGAGTTGGTCAGGCATCCGCCCCGGAATGGCGCGAAGGATGCGGGTTCGAGTCCCGCCTCGTGATCGAATTTTTTCTATTCTTTATAAATTTATATTTATAAAGCATTTGAATGCCATAAAACCAAAAATATAAATTCAACAAAAAAGGTCGTGTTCCATCGTTACAATATTGTATTCACTGAAAAGTGCTTCATATTGGTTGAAATGGTTGTTAATCATCTCAATAGATGGCGCGCGGTGTGTCCCTTCAGACACATAAAACTGAAGGAATAGAATAAATTCGATTGCTCTGGCGGGTCACGAGTGGCTGAGTTGGTCAGGCATCCGCCCCGGAATGGCGCGAAGGATGCGGGTTCGAGTCCCGCCTCGTGATCGAATTTTTTCTATTCTTTATAAATTTATATTTATAAAGCATTTGAATGCCATAAAACCAAAAATATAAATTCAACAAAAAAGGTCGTGTTCCATCGTTACAATATTGTATTCACTGAAAAGTGCTTCATATTGGTTGAAATGGTTGTTAATCATCTCAATAGATGGCGCGCGGTGTGTCCCTTCAGACACATAAAACTGAAGGAATAGAATAAATTCGATTGCTCTGGCGGGTCACGAGTGGCTGAGTTGGTCAGGCATCCGCCCCGGAATGGCGCGAAGGATGCGGGTTCGAGTCCCGCCTCGTGATCGAATTTTTTCTATTCTTTATAAATTTATATTTATAAAGCATTTGAATGCCATAAAACCAAAAATATAAATTCAACAAAAAAGGTCGTGTTCCATCGTTACAATATTGTATTCACTGAAAAGTGCTTCATATTGGTTGAAATGGTTGTTAATCATCTCAATAGATGGCGCGCGGTGTGTCCCTTTACTTAACTTTAATAGCATAATCTTTTTATAAAGATTATGCTATTAAAGTTAATTGTTAAAAAGATCAATGTGTTTCTAATTTTTTACTATTCTCATAAGGGCCGATTTTTCAATGCTTGGATAAAACTTATCCGTCCAATAAAGTATTACACGATAATATTAAAACGTCACGTAGACTGTCAAATACGGGCAATTAGAATACGTTTTTAAAATGGTAGTTTTATACATTATTCGACGAATAAGTTTTATTCAAGCATTGAAAAATCGGCCCTTAATAGATTAAATCCTATTTTGATATTATGAAAATTAAGTGCATTTATTTTTGTGAAATTCCGTGATAAATGAAACTATTGATATGTGAGCTACATTTCTTAATATGTTTATTTTTAATTATTTATTTATTTATTAAGCCAAACCAACAGTAAATAGTAAATACATACAAATCTTACAAGCTTAAATCTAGAAGTATATAAATGGTAAGGATGTATCCACCAATTATAGGTAAGGACAATTCATTTATAATACCATAAACTTACCTAAATTGTACCAACTAAATCAACATAGCGCTTCTTATGTTAATTAATTTTTATGACTAACGTAACTATATTTAAAGTAATTAACAATATTTTTAGAAAAAAATATCGGAAATTTTACTAGGCACTGTAAACCTAATTTACTCTAATATTTGTGGACATACAATAATAACTCTAATTATTTTGTATAAAAACAAGATATCCCTTTGTTGCCTACGATTACGAAGAGATATCATATGTTATATGTATAATGTGTTAATTATTAATGAAGTGAGTGTTTGTATCAATTTTGAATTATGAATGTGTATCATGTGCAAAGAGAGGAATTAGCGTGGTTTAGTACAATTCATCGCAAATCGTTTACATAAACTAGAAAAAGAAAAGGCCCTAGTATAGATCCCTGGAGGACACCAATAATTAGAGTATTTCAATCAGATTTCATATAATTTTAACATAGGTTACGGAAACAATGAATACGTTAATTCTTCAATTAATTTATTGATTTAAATCTAAAACAATACTTTTATTACTGTATTGATTCAATTAACCAAGTTAAGTAAGTAGGTTAACGCAGTCAAACGCCTTAGACAGGTCGATACCCTGCCTTATAATATGCATTGATCGTTACTGATTCAGCATTATTTTCTCGAAAATTTACAGTATTATTAGATAGTTCTAGATACTTTTCAGTTAGAAAACCAGAGTCGAACTGATTAAAAATGAAATAAGCGCAATTTTATATTTGATTGTTTTTTTTTTTTTTCATTTACACTTATCAAGGATCGGTGGCAATACAATATAATTTATTGAAGTGAAAACTTCTTAAGCGGCGTTGAGCACTTTTTCTGTAATGGGTATAAAATCTTAAACTCGCGTCAGGACACGTGACCTGATCGAAAAAGCGTAAGACGGATACCATTCCAAAATATCAAACATGCTCAACGTTAATAATCAAGTTTTCACTTCTGCCGGCACTCCCGGAGTGCAACCCGTCTTTTATTTTTTGTTTCTTTTTCGCTACAGCTACAGTTATTATTTCCGATATTCTTTTCTAACTCCGGGGTACATTTATCAGCTATTTTTAACAACTTATTTTTCGATTTACCATATTTCTTCGTGCTCCTTCGAGCCGGATCTAATTGCAATTAATTGAAGCGTTACGTATAGCAATCCTTAATCGTGTGTTTGTATGTATGTGTATGCGTGTGTGGCAGGCAGCTGTGCGTGCTGCTGCCGGCGGAGGAGGTGTACCGCGCGCTGGCGCACACGCTGCGCGGCGAGCGCGAGCTGCGCTTCGCGGGGCGGCTCGTGGACGTGCTCTCCGCCATCCTGCTCACCGCGCCCGAGCTGCACCACACGCGCCGCCGCCTGCGCGCCTTCCGCGACCCGGTAACTGTGCGCGGCTGTGCCGAGCTGTGCGCGGCTGTGCCGAGCTGTGCGCGACTGTACCGCGAGCTGCGCTTCGCGGGGCGGCTCGTGGACGTGCTCTCCGCCATCCTGCTCACCGCGCCCGAGCTGCACCACACGCGCCGCCGCCTGCGCGCCTTCCGCGACCCGGTAACTGTGCGCGGCTGTGCCGAGCTGTGCGCGGCTGTGCCGAGCTGTGCGCGACTGTACCGCGAGCTGCGCTTCGCGGGGCGGCTCGTGGACGTGCTCTCCGCCATCCTGCTCACCGCGCCCGAGCTGCACCACACGCGCCGCCGCCTGCGCGCCTTCCGCGACCCGGTAACTGTGCGCGGCTGTGCCGAGCTGTGCGCGGCTGTGCCGAGCTGTGCGCGACTGTACCGCGAGCTGCGCTTCGCGGGGCGGCTCGTGGACGTGCTCTCCGCCATCCTGCTCACCGCGCCCGAGCTGCACCACACGCGCCGCCGCCTGCGCGCCTTCCGCGACCCGGTAACTGTGCGCGGCTGTGCCGAGCTGTGCGCGGCTGTGCCGAGCTGTGCGCGACTGTACCGCGAGCTGCGCTTCGCGGGGCGGCTCGTGGACGTGCTCTCCGCCATCCTGCTCACCGCGCCCGAGCTGCACCACACGCGCCGCCGCCTGCGCGCCTTCCGCGACCCGGTAACTGTGCGCGGCTGTGCCGAGCTGTGCGCGGCTGTGCCGAGCTGTGCGCGACTGTACCGCGAGCTGCGCTTCGCGGGGCGGCTCGTGGACGTGCTCTCCGCCATCCTGCTCACCGCGCCCGAGCTGCACCACACGCGCCGCCGCCTGCGCGCCTTCCGCGACCCGGTAACTGTGCGCGGCTGTGCCGAGCTGTGCGCGGCTGTGCCGAGCTGTGCGCGACTGTACCGCGAGCTGCGCTTCGCGGGGCGGCTCGTGGACGTGCTCTCCGCCATCCTGCTCACCGCGCCCGAGCTGCACCACACGCGCCGCCGCCTGCGCGCCTTCCGCGACCCGGTAACTGTGCGCGGCTGTGCCGAGCTGTGCGCGGCTGTGCCGAGCTGTGCGCGGCTGTGCCGAGCTGTGCGCGACTGTACCGCGAGCTGCGCTTCGCGGGGCGGCTCGTGGACGTGCTCTCCGCCATCCTGCTCACCGCGCCCGAGCTGCACCACACGCGCCGCCGCCTGCGCGCCTTCCGCGACCCGGTAACTGTGCGCGGCTGTGCCGAGCTGTGCGCGGCTGTGCCGAGCTGTGCGCGACTGTACCGCGAGCTGCGCTTCGCGGGGCGGCTCGTGGACGTGCTCTCCGCCATCCTGCTCACCGCGCCCGAGCTGCACCACACGCGCCGCCGCCTGCGCGCCTTCCGCGACCCGGTAACTGTGCGCGGCTGTGCCGAGCTGTGCGCGACTGTACCGCGAGCTGCACACCTCTGCACTCGACTGTACCTTATTATACACGACACTACCTATTTGCAAATCTATGTACCTTTGTGTGTAAAACAAAAACTACATATTTGCACAAAACTACATTTAGTTATCCCTGAAAAATTAATTGTTGATACTAAGATGTATTAAAACCCCTCTGTCGCTGTTTTATTTCCGAATAATTTAAATGTAAAAAATGTATCCACATTACCAATGAAATATTAAATTCGACTGAAACTCGGCAGAGCACGCACGCGCTGTTCAAGTCGCTGTACCAGTGTTGGTGCCACAGCGGCGTGGCGCTGCTTGCGCTGTGTCTGCTCACACACAACTACACGCACTGCAACCGGCTCATATCCACCTTGTATCCTTTTTACTTTTGTTATTCAATTGTTTATGTCAATGGGTTCATTTGAATTTGTATGAATTTCATCTGCATCATTGTTATCGTCATTACCATCATCTTCATCTACAACAACGATTTTAATCACAGTCATGAATTTGTCAGCACATTTTTTTCCCACTTTTTATAAATATTTTTAAATGATAATAAAATTGGCCTTTTTAGTATATGTCCTAAATATTTATTCTTTTTATGTGTATAAGAAGTGTGTAAAACTGGTTTCCTCTTTTCATATGCATATTCTTTAACTACAAATCAGTGGTGATCTTGAAATCACTGTAGAGTTTCTTACAGAGATCGACAAATTAGTACAACTTATTGAATCGCCAATATTTGCATGTAAGTATTGTTCTTGTAGTGTGTAGTTTTGGTAAACATTTCTAGTTCGCCTATTGCCTTGTCTATTAATGAAAGAAATTGTTTGGTGATAGAAAAAAATACATGTGATATTGTTTCGTTAAAAAAATTAAATTAATTAGTCATTTGTTTCCGATATAAATGAGGAATAACAGTGGACCAAGAATAGGTTCTTGGAAAGTTGTAATTTTTTCTATTTAATATACAAAATTTGATCAATATTCTATAATTCTTGTGTAATAGAAGGAACCATAGGAGAATTGTTTAAAAAAATACTAAATTATTTATTTTTATTCATTACTATACATAAGAAATAACAGAGGTCCTAGAACAGGTCCCTGTAAAATATTATTTTTTGTTAGATTTACGTCTGGAGCTGCTCGGGGGCCAGCAGAGCGCGGCACTGCGGGGCGCGCTGTTCGGGCTGCTCATGCTGCTGCCGCAGGGCGCCGCCTTCCACGCGCTGCGGCACCGCCTGCACACCGCGCCGCCGCCCGACGCGCCCGTACTGCTGCCGTACGTACTGCCGAGCCTTGGGACTCGCTTCATACAAAAAGTTATACAATCACCAGTTATACAGTGACCAGTCCTCGGACGGGGCACGGCTAGATCGCGACACGGTGCAGCGTGAATCGTGCTTAAATGTTATCATGATTATCGTGTCCTACAAACTTTGTATCCTCAATTATAAAAAAGGTATTGTATGTGCAGCGAGCAGCAGCCCGCCGACGGGGTGACGCCGGACATCGACTTCGAGGCGCTGCTGCAGGAGTTCCTTGCGGTGCAGAGCGCGCACCGCCGCTACCGCCTCGCCGAGCGCCGCGACCGCCGCGACCGACACTACCTGTAGCACACACCCGGCCCCCGGGGGCACGCCTACACGCACCGACACACACACACTCACAAACATAAACACAAGCACGTACGGCGCGATGTGAGCACGAGTGAACACACCCACGTACGCACTCACACTCACACCCACATACACACTCACACCCGCATAGACGCTCGCAACCGCACGTACACTCACAACCACACACACATTCACAATCACAAACACACTCACACCCCCGCAGACACCGCTACACAAACCTACACGCGCACGTACAGTAACACACGCACATACTCACGAAGCGACTCTCAATAAACAACGAGACTCGCAGTCACGGTTAAAAAATTAAAAACTACTAACGCTTCTATTAGGCAGAGTTTTCTAGTACGATAGACATTGAACGTTACTGCAACGAAATAAGGTGTTAATTTGAATATTTACTTGTTGTTGTGTATGTTAGAGAACCCTCCCGCCCTCACATTTTCTACTACTTTTAGCTGCTTAACTGTAATTAGTAGAGGAGATTTGTCTATTGGCTAAAGAACTGCTACTGTAACTACTGTAACTAAATGTTTAACGTGTCTTGTGTGTCCTGTTTCCAATTACCTATTTCACAACCCTACTTAAGTACGAACTCATACCGTTACAACAACGGATATAATATTAGCTAGAATATTCAAAAATATTAGCTAGGTGTTTATTACTTTATCTGAGATTTGTAGATCTTGGTGATGAGTGTTGTTGTTGTTGTAGCTGAGACAGAATAATTATTCTTCTAACTTATTAGATAGATATGAAAATTTTATTTGTAATAAAACTTCAACCTGCCTAAAAACTATCGAACCTTTTAAAATATTTACTACTGATTAGTTAGAATATACTAGTACAAATTTTAAAAAGAATCTCCTTAACACCTCAATGTCTGTTCTCAGCGCTTTATGATTTCATTATTAATAATGTAACTTATATAATTAAGAATTTAGACCAATTGAACCTTGGCTGCTTGTGAAACCTAAGAGTTTAATGTTACCTTAACACAACTCATAGATAAGTTTCTAAAAATCAGTTTTTGATACTATCTGCCTGTGATGGTACATTTTATTGTTTAAAAATTAGTAAACGCAATTTTTATTTGTATTTATTGTATTGTTATGATTAAAAAGTATGATTAAGAATTTACTGTTATACCTTAGGTATCTCATATTTATTCTACCAAATTTTGTAAATATTTAGTTTCATAAGATGAGATCAAATAAATCTATGTGTACATTCCAAATGTGTTTGTTTTATTTTAATCATCCAATATCAAAGGGTTGAGGGTGAACTCAGTTTGAATATGAATTGAATCAGAGTCGCCTAACTACAATATCAGAATTAGTAATTCAATATTCTAGGATCAAAAGTAAGAAAGTAATATCAAAATATGCATTTATGGTTAATAAATGTTAAATATATATTTATTACAATGAAATATAAGAAAAAAAAATGTAATGCATCATTTATGCATACCATAAATAGAGTAGGACCTTGTGGAACACCTGATTGTTTAACTATAGATTATTATACTGGTTTCCGGTAGAGTAAGCTTTAGTGCAGTGCACTTATATTACTTTGAGAATGGACTGTGTACGTTCGTAACGAGAAAGGAAATATAGGTTTATACCAGACTTCCTCTGTCAGTATTGCTAATAAAATAAGTAATGTTGTCGAAAGCTTTTGCAAAATCTTGAAATATGATATGTATTTTCAAACCTTCACAGGTATCTTTCAAAAACTTTTATTTAATCTCTTCATACTGTTACATATTATTTTATCAAAGTAACATCATATGTATTATAATATCATATCGATCACGTCACACTTAGTATTTCGTATCCTAGAAGTACTAACTAGGTACTGTAGGTTACGAAACGTTACCTACACCCCCCCCCCAAATCGTACTCGATAAAATAACATAAAAATCTTATACTGTACAAAAGTGCGAATCGGAGTCACTCGCACACCTAAAGTTCTATTTAAACCTGTATTTAATCCCTTGCGAATGTCGAAATTTGCGAAAATTTGCAGCATAAACGGCTGTTAAGCTTTAGATTGCGTTGGCTTATAAGTTTGATTTCTTCACAGCTTCAAGGGTAGTTTTACGTAATCAATAATAATAACACTCTGATAACAACTCGCGTTCTTTAAAAAAGGGTCTTGACATATCCATATCATTCAAATCACAATTCAAATAAAAAGAAAACATTGGACAGAAAAAAATTGGGTTCCGAGCCTCAACAGACAAAACGAAACCCTTAAAATCTTTTTTTATCAGGAACGCGTGAAGGTATCAAGCTGAAATTTATATTGAATACTCAAGTCTACAGTCCCTTGATGCTGTAAAAAAATCAACTTTATAAGCCAACGCAATCAAAACATACAGCCGTAAATGCTTAAAATTTTTGCAAATTTCGACATTCGTAAGGGAATCAAAACCTACAGGGTGCTTCCTATAAAGTTATAAACACAGTCATGAAATTTGGTACAAAGTAACGTCTTATAGTTAACACAAATATAGGAGTAATAATTACGATAAATTTGAATTCTTAATTACATTAAATTGATATTCACATGAAAAACTCAGGTCTATAATATCTTTAAGCTGTAATAAAACCAAAAATCTATGTCAACGCAATTAGCAAAGTATTAATGCCAATAGCTATTTTCATTTTCATATTCAACTAGCGGTCCGCCCCGGCTTCGCCCGTGGTACATATTTACGTTTTCTCTACATAAAAACCATCCTCGTACTTCAAGGAATATAATAAAAAAAGAATTATCGAAATCGGTTCAGCCGTTCTCGAGTTATGCGCTTACCAACACATTTTGCGATTCATTTTTATATATAGTATAAGATAGAACGAGAGATGCTAAAAATCGGAAAATTATGGTAAAGGGATTTGGGTACTTTTGAATGCGCTAGTGGCGACTTGATGAACTTTCGCGGCCAGTGATGAATAAAATAATGAACTTGGATAGTTTAAAAGAGTCTATAAGCGTTCATATACATCGTTTTCATTAGAATTCTTAAATAAATAAAGGAGAAATCTAAAAAACTCAGAAAAATCTTATAATAAATAATCTAGATTCGATGTGAATGAATAATGCAAAACCAAATAAATATCTCTGTTCCTAATAGACCGGGAGATACTGACACAAAATTTCGAGTCATTTGTAACAAGGATGGCGGTTCTACAGGGGTCTTAGTACGCAATGACAAAAAGAAAAATGATGGTGTGAACGCTGGTACCGGTGTCTTAGTCGCGTGGGCGTTTGTCGAACTCGTCGGAAAAATAGCGAAAGTCAAACGATTTGTAACACAAAAATTTTAGAATTTACCGATAGCCCATAAAAAAGTAGTAGGCGGTAGTGTCATGCCATACTTTTCCGGTGTGACTTACAGCCCGCCATACCGACGCGAATGTGTTGATTTAAATAAAACAATCATTCAACCATTTGTACCAGGCTAACTTTAGCACAGGTAACTATCGTCGTGCAGCCATTTACGAAAATCGCCATACCATACTTTTCGGACGATTCCAAATGGTCGCCATACCGCCGAAAATCTGCAAAAAATTTTTATTTCGCCAAACTTTTTGTACCAGTATTGCATTTGGATTTTTGGAGAGTATTTGATAAAATGTGACCATTATTATATTTGCCATACTTCTAGTAGGGGGAAAAAGTGCTGTTACACTTGAAAACTTAATTTATTATTAATTTATATAAGTGAGGATTTCCAACACTTAGATCTTTGAAATTTTGTATTTATATTTGTTGATCCTCAAACTTACAGGAAAAATAAGTGCCATACTGTTACAAATCGTTTGACTTTCGCTATTTTCCGAAGAGTTCGACTAACGCCCACGCGACTAAGCCGCCGGTAGCAGCGTTCACGCCATCGTTTTTCTTTTTGTCATTGCGTACTAAGACCCCTGTAGAACCGCCATCCTGTTACAAATGACTCGAAATTTTGTGTCAGTATCTCCCGGTCTATAATACGTTTCGAGATTTATGTCCATAAAAACTTTTGCTCACAATATATTGTTCTTCCGCGAAAGTTTATCACGACGTCAACTTTACCCCTTTAAATACTTTGGTTCTTTTTTGATGGATAAATGATTTTCCCATAAGATTTACCACTTATTAGGATAGAAAATAAAACAAACAAATAATATTCAACTGTTTATTAAAATAACAAAGAACATGGTACAGTAACCAGTTACATAAATTTTATATTTATTCATTCAAATTCATATTACAATAATTTGATTAAGGTGCCAATAGATAAATATTACAAATTTCTTGCATTCCAAATAAATAATCGGACCTAATAAGTGCATTTATACAATACTGATATTCTTTAGACTCAGTGCGTTTGTGTCATAAGCAAATAAAAATAATTTAATAAGTTTTTTTAAGCAAATTTCTGATAATTTATTTTTAGATCATAGTTTTAGTATTTTACGTAAGTACCAAAACTGTGATATTAAATTATAAATTAATCAATGCAATTATGCAATAATATCAACTAAAAGCACTGAAAAATTAATTATGACTACAAAGGTGTTTTTACATGTGAATAAGCAAACTTTTTAGCACAATTCCGTTAAAACAAGATACTACAGTAAAAATATACATATTTTTTTTAAATAATTATAGCAATAATTTCTTAAAATGAAAACATTATATATATTTGTTTATTAATATCATAATTCTATAAAATGGAACATCATTTGGAGATCTTTTAACACAATTTTCAGTCAGCTTACTTGAGCTTACATAACAGGAGGTAAAATATAGACAGTATTAACTCAAACATAGGGTATAAACTATGAACTTAACATATTCTATGTATCTTAAAAATACATTATATTTTCTTACATTCTAATGTTAATAATACAATTTTTTGTATGTATATAAAGATGTGTTTGAAAGGTTGCTTGATTTATTACATAACATTATTGTACAAATTTATTATTTTTATATTTTTGGAATGTTACAAATAAGTGTTGAATTTACTTATTTTAAAATGCATTTTATGTGCAATATCACACTTAATTGCATAGAAAAACACTATATTTTGGCCATAATTCATTGCACCAGTTACATAAGAAACTATTACAATATGGAATCGTTTATATAAATCAGCTGTTTTCACATTTTTCTAATTGGAAAAGTGGAATAGAAGTTAAAGGAAGAGTAATTATTATTATTACCTGTAATTATGCACTAATGGTGTAAATATTTTTCTTAAAACCCTACTATTGTATTTGCGTATTTTTCTATTTTATAGCTATACAAAAGCGCACCCTAGCTAATTGCACACGTGGACTTTGAGCTGGTTTTCAAATCACTCGTACAGTCCTCCTGGAGCTCCCCGCACGTGTCTCTGGAGCTCGCCGACTCGTATATAACCGTCCGTATTCCCGAGTCCAGGGAGGTGAGGTCCTGTGAGCCGGAGTCACTGTCACTATCCGAGTACACTAGGGGCACTTCACTTTCACTTTCACTGTCACTGTCCCGTGTGTCGGGGGGCGCTCCACTGTCGCTGTGCAGGCGGTCGCACCAGCAGGCGGGGGGGGCGGGGCGCTAGGGGCCCGCGTCCGTGAGCCGCACGAGCCGCGCCAGCAGGGCCGAGTTGTTGGCGAGCGCGGCCGCCACCTCGTCCCCGGCGGCCAGCAGTGCTCGCACGCCGGCCCCGCTGGCCCCCACCCCGCCCGCAACGACCCCCGACCCCGCTGACCCACTAGACCCCCCTGACCCCGCGCGCCCCGCCCGACCGTTGGACACCCCGCGTCTTTCCCTCTCCCTGTCGGACGTCGACTCGATCGCCGGCTCGCTCATCTGTGAATGAGTTTATTATTTAAAACAACATTGAAGGTATGTTATTTGGTCAGTGGTACGAATAGTGTGTGTAGCCCATGCTTTAACTAAAAAATAACATTAGGTTAACCACAATTTTATTATTCAATGATTTAAATGTGTATTTAATAATCATGCTGTCAATCTTAAGTACAAATTTGTTTTAACTAAAGATATAATTACTACAGGGAATGCCCGTAAAATGTTTGTAAATTGTGTGATGTGATGTGACGTGATGCGGTAGTTTTGATAACTCGTGTGATGTGATATGATGCGATATGATGAAGGTAGTTTCGTTAATTCGTGTCATGTGCTGTTGTTTGTTATGATGTTAAGTCGTGTTATGTGATGCGATGGTACAGTATCGTTTTGCAAGATTTTTATATTTTACATTCATTTATTCATATTTTTTTAAGAGTATCCACAGCTGCATTCTTAAGATGTATGATTTAATATTGTGTATGTGCGTGTTTAAGTCTGTAAATGTGCACATACCGGTGGGTGTGCGGCGAGTGCGGTGCGAGTGCGTATTTCGGCCTCTTGCAGCCGCGCCGCCAGCGCCACCAGCTTCATCTCGCCGCTCGACACGTCCTTGTCCAGGATTTGCGTCTGCAGGTACACCGTCTGCGCCATTTTGTACCTGAAAAACATAGCAGTGAAAACGTATACAAATCGGCGATGCGCCTTTCCAAACTATACAAGGCCAGCACGCAACCATGGGCGTAGCCACGGTGGGGCAGGGTGGGGCACTTGCCCCACCCTGGCTCTGACCTGGAAGGTACCTAACCAAATCTAAAAAACTTAATTATCTAGGTACTGACTACAAAACTTAATATCCGTTAAAAATTCTCACTCGAAAGTTGTCAGTCGACACAAAAAAATACGATATAAACAAAAAGCTTGCGATTCTATGTTACATGATTTAAACCACTTTTGGTGCCAGAAAAAGTAGTGTAGTACTGTTACCCCATTCAAAACTGTTTTTATTTATCCAAATTCGCACTAAATTTCCCATCCAATTTCACTTTTGTTTTAGGTTAAGTTACTGACCATAAAAGCACAAAATGCTGACAGATCCAGGTGGAGCTACGCCTGAAATCTTACATAAAAGATTTTGGCCGATATCTCGGAAACTATCCATTTTAAGGCAAAAAATTTTGGGAATTTTTTGTAGATAGTAAAATTTTACATCTTTGTAAACTTACTTCTTATACTTATAATGAATTTTTGAATAAAAGTACTTCGAACACTTTTTAGGGTGTCTCAACTCTCAGTGTCTTAGTTGTTGTATATTTTATAAGACAACTTCTTCTTTTAAATTCCGTGTAAACTAAACTACAAAGACACGAACGTCCCGCATCGAAAAAATTGAAACACGCCTGCCTCAGGTTATTGGCTATTAAACAAACTGGACAATGAAAATCAATAAATTGTCTCGGACACATTTTATATATTGAATGAATTTTTAATTTAAGATATTATAACACATTGTTACTAATTTAGTTTTTTTAAACGAGCTCCTAAAGAATTAGGTACAGAAACAAGAAAAAATCACTCTAAAATCGATACGGACTCTTAAAATATGGGATTAATCAATGAAATGCCTAGGCATTACTATATACATATGCTGTGATATGCATTATCCATTTATTAAGATTACGTTATTTGAAACTTTTTTTCTAATGTTTTTTGAGTTATTTAACGTTTAGCGAAAAATATAAAAGTTCAAGGTATTTATGTTTCGTATATATTTTGTACAACAAAATAATATTGAGTAACTAGTTATTTTATATTCGGATGCAAGAATAAAATAAAAGAAAATGGAACGAAAATATTTAAAAATATGCATTAAAATTTTTTCTATAAGTAAAAAAAAAATCAAAAATTTTGCCGTTTCGGAAACGGTGAGAATCCACTTGCATTGGAAATTTCTTCTTCGTTTTCATTACATCCCTAAAAAACTTTTCAACTTTTGGCCTGCCGCGTCACCCGCCGAGCGGCGGCATTTCTACATTATACCTACGTAGAACAACTCAAAAAATATGGGCACTCAAAAAAAAAATTCAAACAAAAGTTGTAGAGAATAAAGTGATCTAAAAACTATGTACATGTACATACATTTTATTCATTAATCCAATATTTGAACGAAAAACCGGTTCATTAAATTTATAGGCCATAAACCGTAAATAGTACGTTTTACAAAAAAAATTACAGAGTATAAATGATGCGAAATTTTACTTTTTACAAAAAAGTCTAAGTAACTTTTGCCCTAAAGTGGATAGTTTTCGAGATATCGGTCAAAAACTATAAGATTGCGAGCAAAGCTCCACCTGGATCTGTCAGCATTTTGTGTGTTTGTGGTCAATAAGTGACCATTAACCTAAAACAAACATGAAATTGGATCGGAAGTGCAAGGTTTTGCTTTATTTACTGAGTTATGTCTACCATTTGAAATGGTTTATTTTGTTTAGACATGTTTAGTACCTATATTTTATGGTAAAAGAGAATCATATTATTGTATTAGAAAGATAATAGGGATGAAATTTGCAACATAAACGGCTGTATCTTTTGTTTGTTTTGATTTATTCATTATTATTTCAGCTTGATACCGCCACGCGTTCTTGATAAGAAAAGGTATATTTAGACAGATAGACAGAAGGACAACAAAGTCTGCCTGTCGGTTTGTCTATCAACACACTTTTTCTCAGGAACGCGTGGAGGTATTAAGCTGAAATTTATATCGAATACTCAAGCCTACGGTCGCTTAAAGCTGTGAAAAAATCAAACTTCAACCAACACAATCAAAAGATCCATTTTATGCTGCAAATTATCGCAAATTTCGACATTCGCAAGGGAATCAAAACCTACATTGTACTTCCCGTGAACACAGTCTTGAAATTTGGTTAAAAGCAATGTCTTATAGCACAGATAAAGGGAAAATTGCTAAAAAATCTATTTTAGAGTTACAACATAATAACAAGTAGGTTTGTTCGGAGCTCTCGGTGCGCGAATCCGACTCGCACTTGGCCGGTTTTTTTTGCCCCACCCTGTGCCTATGGCTAGCTACGCCCATGCACGCAACGGTGTGAAACTAATCACGTATAGTTTGGAAATAACTTTTTTACAAAGTTCTTCCAATCTATACAACAGTAGTACGCAAATACTCGCGTATACTTTGTAGTGAAGTAAGTAAGAATAGCGCTCCAAAACATACAGCGCCAGTACGCAATACCTACACATGCGGACTAATGGTGAATGTTTCGGAGTAAGCGCGGCGTCTTTCCATTGCTCGCGTTTATATATTATTGTATTGCTGTTTTTAAATCTATTATTACAATGCATGTGTATGTAATGTTGCGTACTGATCATATATTTTTTGTATCGAGGATGCTTGTGTTTTCGTTTCCGACTATACTGCACGACTTACAATTGACAATAGTGCAAAAATGTAAGAATCTAATAAGTCTAGAAGAAGACTGGGGCTCCTATTTTTGTGTAGTTAAAAAAAACACGAACCTAACCTAACCCATAGGTACCCTTATCTGTTACCTATTTATTTTCCTAAGCTTACCTAATAATATTTTTATTCCATATTTTATTGAATCAATAATAATCAAGAAGAATAAAAGTAGATAGATATAGCTGTACAAGTCTTTGATTACCTATTATATTTATTACTAGCAGTCCGCCCCGGCTTCGCCCGTGGGACATATTTACGTTTTCTCTACGTAAGAACCATCCTAGTACTTCAAGGAATATAATAAAAAAAGAATTAACGAAATCGGTTCAGCCGTTCTCAAGTTATGCGCTTACCAACACATTTTGGGATTCATTTTTATATTATAGATTTCGCTCAAGCGTAAATTGTGTAGTAGGTATATTTATAGTCCATTGAATAAAAAGTTCTAGAGTGCGTGAGTTAGTAACGTAAGATGTTTCTTCGGAAACATGTCAAGAGTCCCTAGGTAATAAACATACTAAAACCCCGGGCCACTAGGAGGAGCCCCGGAGTGGGGGGAGGGGGGAAATGGGTCCATTTTTTCATTTTTCGCTTAAATCTCAAAAACGGTACATGTAAGAGAAAAACTTTTAATGAAAAGTTGAAAGGCCATAAAATTATCTACAAGTTGTACCTGAATCATTTTTTCCTATATCCTACCGTTTCTGAGTTATACGCAGTAAAACATGATTTTGGCTCAAACAATTTCCACATAAATTGATCAAAAAATATTTCTTTCTTCCAAAAAACTCAAATGTGCAACTTGTGACCGGTACTGATAGATTGCTCTTAATTAGGTCTATAATTGGTAAAATAAACACATTCCTCCATGGAAGCCTTTAGGAGGAATCGATTGTCAAAATATTATATTATGGTAGTTTGAGTTACTGAACTTGATCTTTTTATTTTTTTCTTCCAAAAAACTCAAAAGTGCAACTTGTGACCGGTACAGATAGATTGCTCATATTTGGGTCTATCATTGATAAAAATACCAGATTCCACCACGGAGGCGTTTACGGGGAATTGAATTTTATTAGGGTAGATACGATACTTGAACTTTTTATTTTTTTTCTCCAAAAAACTCAAAAGTGCAACTTGTGACTGATACTGATAGATTGCTCTTAATTAGGTCTATAATTAGTAAAATAAACACATTCCTCCATGGAAGCCTTTAGGAGGAATCGATTGTCAAAATACTATATTAGGGTAGTTTGAGTTACTGAACTTGATCTTTTTATTTTTTTCTTCCAAAAAACTCAAAAGTGCAACTTGTGACTGGTACTATTAGATTGCTCTTAATTAGGTCTATAATTGGTAAAATAAACACATTCCTCCATGGAAGCCTTTAGGAGGAATCGATTGTCAAAATACTATATTAGGGTAGTTTGAGTTACTGAACTTGATCTTTTTATTTTTTTCTTCCAAAAAACTCAAAAGTGCAACTTGTGACCGGTACAGATAGATTGCTCACAATAAGGTCTATCATTGATAAAAAAACCAGATTCCACCATGGAGGCGTTTAGGAGGTATTGAATTTTATTAGGGTAGTTACGATACATGAACTTTTTAACTAACTACCCTAATAAAATTCAATTCCCCGTAAACGCCTCCATGGTGGAATCTGGTATTTTTATCAATGATAGACCTAATTATGAGCAATCTATCTGTACCGGTCACAAGTTGCACTTTTGAGCTTTTTGGAAGAAAAAAATAAAAAGTTCATAATATATCGTAACCACCCTGATAAAATTCAATTCCCCGTAAACGCCTCCGTGGTGGAATCTGGTATTTTTAGCAATGATAGACCTAATTATGAGCAATCTATCTGTACCGGTCACAAGTTGCACTTTTGAGTTTTTTGGAAGAAAAAAATAAAAAGATCAAGTTCAGTAACTCAAACTGCCCTAATATAATATTTTGACAATCGATTCCTCCTAAAGGCTTCCATGGTGGAATGTGTTTATTTTACCAATTATAGACCTAATTAAGAGCAATTTATCAGTACCAGTCACAAGTTGCACATTTGAGTTTTTTGGAAGAAAGAAATATTTTTTTATCGATTGATGTGGAAATTGTTTGAGCCAAAATCATGTTTTACTGCGTATAACTCAGAAACGGTAGGATATAGGAAAAAATGATTTAGGTACAACTTGTAGATAATTTTATGGCCTTTCAACTTTTTCTTGAAAGTTTTTCTCTAACATGTACCGTTTTTGAGATTTAAGCGAAAAATGAAAAAATGGACCCATTTCCCCCCTCCCCCCACTCCGGGGCTTCTCCTAGTGGCCCGGGGTTTTAGTATGTTTATTACCTAGGGACTCTTGACATGTTTCCGAAGAAACATCTTACGTTACTAACTCACGCACTCTAGACCCCCCTTGGAGGGATTCATTCAATGGACTATTAGTTATATTTTGCGTACTGATCGTGTATAGTTTGGAACGAAGAAGCAAGCATCCGCGTTACAAAGTATACACGATCAGTACGCAAAATTCGTGTATATATTGTAATAACAAACTTAAAAACAGCATTACAAAGTATACACGAGCAGTTTCCTGTGGTTGCGTTCTGGCTATGTATAGTTTGGAAATACGCATCCGCGCGATCTATTTTAGTCGATAGAGCTTTCGTATTTAAATCACACGGTACGACAATTTAGAAAAATGTGACAATAATATAAATATCACGTAGATAAGTGAGCGGGCGGAGTTACCAGTCGGCGATGGCGGCGGCGCGCGCGCGGGCCAGCGGCGCGGCGCGGAGCAGCAGCGCGCGCGCGCGGCGCCCCGTCTCCGCCACCGTGATGCGCTCCAGCATGTGGAACTGCTCGTCGTTGTACGTGAGCGCGCGCGTGGCGCGGTCGCGCACCAGGTGCTGCCACGAGTCGCGCAGGCGCTCGGCCAGCGCGCGCGCGCGCACGTGCAGGCGCAGCGCCGCGGGGCACGGCGCCGGCCCCACGGCCTCGTCCCACTCGGCGCGCAGCCCGCCGCCCGCGTGGCGCGCCGCCAGCCCGCGCGCCGCCGCCCGCAGCGCGTCCGCCTCGCGCGCCGCCCGCGCCGCGCCCTCCGCCCCCGCGCCCGGCACGCGCGCCGCCCGCCCGGCCAGCTCGAGCGCGCGCGCCGCGTCGTGCAGGCGCGCGGCGTGCTGCGCCAGCGCGTCGGCGCGCGCGGCCGCGGCCCGCAGCCGCGCGGCCACGAGCGCGCCCCAGCGGGTGACGGCGGCGCCGCACAGCAGCGACGCGGCGCACAGCTGCTCCACGCGCCGCTTGACCACGTGGCCGACGCTGCACGCGCTCTTGGCCTGCGCCGCGTCGTTCTCGATGGAGATGGCGGCGGGGAACACGGGGAACTTGGGCGCCTCGGGCTCGGGCGGCATGCTGACGCCGCTCTCGCTCTTGCTGAACAGCAGCAGCGGCTGCTCGGCGGTCGTGTCCGGGTAGTTTTTGCCTACAATTTTATATCATGTCGCCTTTAAATTGGCAAATCTATTAAATTATTATTTACTAGATTTCTGCCCGCGGCTTCGCCCGCGTTTTTAAAGGAAAACCCGCATAGTTCCCGTTCCCGTGGGATTTCCGGGATAAAACCTATCCTATATATTAATCCAAGTTACCCTCTATATGTGTGCTAAATTTCATTGTAATCGGTTCAGTAGTTTATACGTGAAAGAGTAACAAACATCCATACATCCATACAAACTTTCGCCTTTATAATAGTATTAAGATCTCACGAAATTATATTTGTGCATATTGTGATCCGCAATTTTACGCATCTTTTTTTTGGTTAAATATTATATAATCTATCAAAACAAAACATATGAATAAAAATAATTTATAAACTATAAACTAATTTCAAAGTAAAAGTAAAGTCATATACAAAATAACTGACCGAGTGTGTTCTCATCGATCTCAGTGAGGATCAGCTTATCCTGGTACAGCAGAATCTGCGACTCGGCGACCACGCTCGTCTGCTCGCAGATGTAAGTCTGTAGATGCTCAAACTTCTCTTCAGGCTTTAGGAACACCTGGATAAAAAATATTAATTCTAATAAATAACAATTCATAAGGTATCCTATAAAAAAATTAAAGAAAATTGAAATTCATACAATCTGAACATACATTTTGACCAAGCAATGCAATGGTATTAATAGCTAACTACACCTACACACACACACATATAAAATTAAAATATTAAAAATTTGCACATGATGATGATGCTATTTTTTTCATGTAAAATTACCCCACTTTCTTGTTGACTAACACTGACTCAAAAGAAATAATATTTTTGTCTATTATACTCTGTCCATTATATTATTTGCTTTTTGACAGCTTCGCGCCTATGTAGGATTGTATTGTCTATGTTAAAATGTCATACAAATAATTATCGTACTTCATGGACAGGTTCCGCCCACTTAGTGATGTCTACACAGAATTTTTCAATGATGGGTCGATAGATTATAATAATCGATAGAAATACTCTGTAAAATATATCCGATACAGAAAAACTCTTCTATTATGTTACATAATTTAACCGTAAAGACAACCAAATTGTAAGATAGAAACCAATATATAATAAAATATTAGTTTAGTTTAGTTTTATACCCGGCGCGGCCTAAGATGATCCCTATGACAGTTCGTCTTAGTGATTGCTCGTATGATGGATCGTGTCGATACTTTACTATTTTATAGGCTAAGGCGTGGTTTGCATTCAGCCACGTGGGTAAACATGTTTTTACAAATATTATAAAATGAATTTTTAACGTCTATTATGTAAACGAAACGGTAAGTAAAACGAAAGTTTTCCAAAACATAAAAATGCACCTTATCATTTTCTCGTAATCTTTAACCCGTTTAACACAGTGTATATTATTTTATCATGAAAATGGAATCCCCCATTTAATTTTTCTAAAAAACTTATATTATCATAGGTAAGTAAATTAACGCGAACGGTAATTAATTAATTAATTATGCTGCGATCTTCTGTTCCATTCAATAGAGAATGAACTATAGCTTAAGCATGGAAAAAATGTGAACTCGTTTCCATTATCGAAATTTGTTTATCGATACTTTCCGCACTAGTCGATAAATGCCAACGATGTAAGTTTTGAAGGACGTAAACGTAAAGTCAGATTGATATAATTTCTCGTAAATGTTAAGAATTGTTATAATTCCAACGGAATATCATTGTAATGGCATAAAGCTACGTAAAAATTAATAAATGGCATTTTTAGACGCCTCCAATACGTTTCTAATTTAATGGTGACGCCATTACAAGTTTGTCTCTTGAGAATAACTGTCAGTGTCATAGGGATCATCTTAGGCCGCGCCGGGTATAACTTACAATGCATAGATATGTGGTCATATTATTACATATCTTATTAGTACGTTTACGTTGTAATTATTATTTACGTACCTGATTTGATTTATGATAATATTTTGAATTTATAATTGAAATGGTATCACAATCGATAATCTTTTGAACATCACTTCTGGTATCACCCGTCGTGCTGTCAAAAAGCAATTCTTATAGTGGACAGACTATAATAACAATTTTTATACAGTTATTTGATTTTGAATCACTGACATAAGCTTTCAACTTTACAATGTGGTCCATAAATCAAGGTGTTTTGCCACAAAAAAAGAGCGTGTGAGCCGGGCACACGTGTCAGAAGTGAAACTTCTATTAAATGGCAAAATTCAAAGATACCAAAATCGTCGCTTTACTTGATGATATTGCCATGGCGCGACCATGAAATTTTACTCTCAACACGCCTAAAAACTATTTTAAGTTTCACTTAAAAAATATTTTATAATATTCTATTTTCGTCTGTTACGTAAATAATAATTACATCAATTAAACAACACGTAAATAACTTAGCGGCTTTAATTATATCCGCCGAAAACGTTTGCATGAAAATAAACATTAGCAATTATAATTATTATTAGGATGTGGTCCATAAATCAAGGTGATTCGCCACAAACTAGAACATAATGTGTTTTATAACAGAGTTATGTTAGCTAAATAAATTACGAATTTTAATGGAACTTTCTAATGCAATTACTTGGAAGGTGATACTACTGAAAATGTTAGTCACGGTTTGTATGAGTTCAATATCTCTTTTATATTTTATTCAGTTTTTTTTAATATCTTTTATAACATTTAGTTCTTGTTTTAATGTCAAGGATTATTGTAGATGGTGGAAGTAAAAATTTTACTTTATTCATTCGTATTTCCGTTTCAGATGATATCATGTTGAATAAAATTTTTAATTAAATATTTAAAAATAAGACACACTTATTGTAATTTCAATTATTTTCTGTTTAAATAAATGCTCAGATAATCAGTGTCTGCTACTAATGCTAACAAATTTATAAAGTTAAATTAGATCCTCTTAATATTCTTTCCTGTTAGAATATAATTGAAAACAAACCTTCAAGCTCACAGCCTTGTGAACATGAAACACATGGACTGGTTTAGTAGTTGTGACCATCTGGACTTCGGAGAAGAACCTCTCAAAGGTCCATATCCTGTGAGGGTCCACCTCTAGAAGACCAGCAAGTAGCGGAGTGACCAGCTTCCTGAGACCAACACTGAGTTGCACATGGGAGGGTAACTCACGAGACCACTCTATGGGACCTTTCTCTGTTGTTTGTGATCCCTGTAATTAACTAAAAGTTTAGAAACACATGAGGCTTTTAATTTATTATCAAATCATTCCACTTATTTATTTCTCCTCACAATTCCCTATCACATAAATTATTCTACATGCATACAAAATTATCAAACACTAATTATGGTTTACATTTGCACCATAAATCATAAAATAAATTTGTTTATGTAGAGTTTTTTTACCTAATTGTGAAAGCATAGCATAAGCAGAATACTTTCTTTTATACAGAAAAGATTTAGATGTTGTTTATTTGTGCAAAAAATAAAAACAATTTCACATTTAAGTTATTCTTCAAAAATTATTTCATAGCGGTATCATATCATTAAATATATGATTTTTGCATTTTAGTTATTATCTTATCCACAAACAAACATGACGTGACTATTAGAATAAGCATATTGCTACAACACAATTAAAATGAAATTTATAACTGACAATAACTTTCTATAAATTTAAATCGGTCAAATTTATTTTATTTATATACATATATGAAACCACCAACCATTAAAATTAATATTTAAAAATACTAAATTATAATATAACTTACAGAGATAACTCCTGAAGCTTTCTGAGTGGTAATTAAAAACATAGTTTCCTTATTTCTCCTTCCCCCAAAAGGTCTAAAAGGCAGCTGCCCAGTTGCCACATGGTACAGTGTCACTCCAATAGACCACAAATCAACTGTGGCTCCAAAACTTTTACCTGCTGGTTTCCTTAACACAGCTCTTTCATACATATCTGGATGAAGATATTCTTCAGTTCCATACAGAGATACAAACTGCTCCTCCTCCTGCAACTCCCGAGCTGCTCCGAAATCTGTCAACTTGTATGTTGTTGTACCATCTTCATTGATAAACTTCATTATATTACCAGGTTTCAAATCTCTATGCACCAAGTTATTATCCCGCAAGTGCTTCATTCCAGCTGTTAAATGCTCCAAAACCAATAAGAACTCTTGTTCTTGGAGACCGTAAGTATTTTCCGGGTCGTCGAGGATGTTGAACAAACTACCGCCAGTGCACAGCTCCATCACTATAACCTTGCCTCTCCCTTCCCGTTCCTCTTCAATGGCTAGGAGTTTCACAATGTTTTCATGTTTCACTTTTTTGAGAACTTCGAATTCTCGCATTTGTACATCGTGCGGTCTCATGTGACTGAGCTGGTTAAACGTTTTGACCGCGACTGGCTCTCCATTGTTTTTATTAACCCCTTGAAACACTGCCCCTGTAGCACCTTTGCCAAGCACACTCGTTGTACACCACACATAGTTTTCTGAACCTCGTAAAAACGACATTTTAATTGTTTTCGAACTTTGCTATCTATTAAAATATTGTACTTTCGAAACCTCAATTATAATTGAGTGTATATTACGAACATACCAAAAACTATGATTTTTCATACGCCTATCTAATTTAGGACGTAAATATAGCTTCTGCCATGGTGTTTTTTAAACTTTCCACTGTAAACACAAATATTTATTAAATAAAATGCAATAATCAACTCTACCCTTCAAGCACTTTCCATTTGAGAATTCTGAATTCAGAATTTGTCAATTTCAAATTTCAAAATGACATTGTTTTTTTTTTCTGAAATAATAAAGCGTGAATACAAGGAAGAAATAAAAAAATAATCAAACAATGTACATCAGAAAAAGTATGACCAAAATTGGCATTATTAGTTACTCATTGAGAAGTAGTACCCTATATTTATGTGTAAGGTAAAAGTATATTCTATGTGTAAGGCCGCGTTTCCATCTGCAAGAAAACTTCCGCAAGAAAAGTCCGACAGTCTATCTGACAGCAACTTGCAAGTCCAAGGCCGCGTTTCCACCTGCAAGTAGACTTGCAAGCTGTTGTCAGACAGACTGTCGGACATTTCTTGCTGAAGTTTTCTTGCAGATGGAAACCCGGCCTTAGTTTCTTGCAGATGGAAAGCCGTTAGGCGGCCTAAGTCTTCTCATGTATCTACGGCCTGTTATAGTCTGTAAGCTGTTACTGTCACTGCCATCTGACAGCAGACAGCTGTCTGTGTGCGTCATTTCACATTTGTCAGTTGTATTCAGAAGATGTGATTGTTTGACGAATCGTATTATTTTTCTATCCATTTATAACCATAACGTTGATGTTATTTTAAATTTTAATACAAGACTAACAAACACAAAGTATTATTCATGTTATGATCAAATTATAAAACGATTTAAGTGATAATATGTAAGTATAAATTCGATATTGTTGTGGGAAACGCAAAAGTTTTCGTCGAAGTTTTTGTTACTAACACTAATTGCTTCTTGTAGGTCTTCAAAGGTTGCAAGACATCGTGAAAGATCTCGCAGTAGATCTGTAGAACGCAGACGTGAACACAAAACGAGAAGTAGAGATAGATCTCGGTCAGCATCAAAGAAATCAAAACATAGATCTGTAAGTAGAGAACGGAAAAGTAAACATAAAAAGAGTAAAAAGAAGAAAAGAGATAGTAGCTCATCGTCCAGCAGTTCCACTAGTGACAGTGATGCTGAGGAGTTGAAGCTGCTGCAGCGGCTGGAGGCTGAGAGGATACGGTTGAAGGAAGAGAGACGCAAACAAAAAGAACAACTCAAAGCCAATGAGACTCCTGAGGAAAAGAGGTTAGTTTTAAGAAAATATTGTTTTTGAATTTAATTCATTTGATTATTAATGTAATTTTTTTTAAATAGGGCTTCATTGTTTGGTGCTTGATAACTATAATCTATGTAATATGTATCTTCATAATATCTAATTAGATAATATGTGAAATATAAATAAAATATTTTTACAGAGCAAGAAGACTACGAGAGAAGCAAGAAAAAGAACGCAAAAGACGTGAGAGAATGGGCTGGGATAATGAGTACCAATGTTACACCAATCAGGACAACCCCTTTGGTGACTCAGCACTTACCAATACCTTTGTGTGGTCCAAGAAATTAGCTAAAGAGGGTGTGAAAACTGTCTCCCGAGATGAACTGGAAGCTTTAAACCGTCAGAAACAATTGGAAAACAAGATTGAGTTAGAAAAGGTATTATTTAATTTATTCAATCGATTATTTTTATCTGAGTGCACAGCAAAACCTACCGCAAATTTGTTGTCATCTTTTCAAAAAAGAAAGAAATATCAATTGCATCTATTGAGTAAGGCGATTTTGGTATCTTTGAATCTTGACAAAGAAGTTTCATTTCTGACACATGTGCTCGGAACACACTTTTTTTATTAATTTCCATTTCAAAATACATTATAACTGTATTAACTATTTTGTGTGACCAGGTAAAACAGCGTCGCCTGGAGCGCGAGGCGGAGCGTGCGGCGCGCGAAGCGGAGGCGGCGGCCGCGGCGCGCGCGCGTGAGGCGGCGCAGTTCCACAGCTGGGCGCGACAGGAGGACGCCTTCCACCTGCACCAGGCACGGCTCAGGTCGCAGATACGGATACGCGATGGGAGAGGTGCGTAGACTGTTAGAGTAATAAAAGTTATGTTGGTTTTGTTATTTGAAGTTTACTCTTTTGTGTTTCTATATAATATTTCACGTTTTTAAACTTTATCTGATATCTTTAAAAATGATTTTTTGTTGAATAAGGCAAGCTTTGGTAGGAATTAATAGATCTAATTTGAATTTATAAAAATAATACCAAGCCAATCTAATCTAGATCAACATTAAGGAAAAAATCACAGTTGAATGTTGAATGTTTTGATTTCAATTGCAGCAAAACCGATAGACTTGCTTGCATGGTATGTGAGTTCGGAGCAGTGTGTGGATGCTCTGGAAATGCACGAGCCCTATACATACCTGAATGGACTGCAGGCAAATGATTTAGAAGATCTTCTGGAAGATATCAAGGTGAGTTACAGTTTAATCATGAATAACATTACCATTTTTACATTATATAATCTTTGTGTATTGTTTTTTTTTTAATTTTCTATGTGATACGTAATCAAAAGCCTTTCTCGAATCAAAAAAATACTGTTAAAGCTTTATATTATTTCTGTCTTTTTGTTCTGTCAATATATTTTTACAATTATAATAGTAACTTTTGTTACCACACATAACAATTTTGATGTATACTCTTGAATTCGTCAATGGTTTTGGATAGTTTCGTCGTATCATGAATTCATTAGATAATTTTAGTTTTAATGAAAATAGTATTGTTGTTATATTATACGGAGATAGTTTTAATTTAAAAAAACATGACATTGATATAGGATTTCAAAAAATGTTGAAAATTAGTAGTGAAACAAAATGCAAATTTATGTTGTGTACATTACCATATTTGCCTGGTTTGACACAAAATCAAAATAGATTTATCTATAATATTAACTTAAAATTATATAACTTAACAAATCATCATAGTGATGCATTTATATATTTTGACATAAATTCTTGTACAAAATCTTTTTGTTTGACAAGGAATACAGTGTATCTGCCATCTAGATATAAGAGAGAACTTGCTATGTTAATAGCATATAAAATTATTAACCAGTCTGATACATGTTCAGTAGCAGACCATCGATCTACTATAATTTTATGTAGTAGTAATTATATACATCAACCTAGGTTAAGTGTTAATAGACAAACTAGCCCTAAGCTAGATTTAAACTAGTATGTAAGACAACAGCTAAGCAGCCTTTTTCCATTGTACATCAAAATATTCAAGGCTTGGCTAGCAAATTATTAGAAATAGAATTATTTTTAAATCATAATAGAATTAAAATATTTTGTGTAACAGAACATTGGCTTAAACAATGTCAGTTGTTAATAAATATTGATAATTATAAATTAAAAAGTATATACTTTAGGACAAATGCTATTCATGGAGGTTCTCTTATTTTTGTACACAATAGTTTAAAATGCAAGGAACGAACTGACATTGTTAGCCTTTCTGTAGAACGCACCATTGAACTGTCCTGTGTTGAGCTTGAGCGTTACATTATTGTTTGCGTATACAGACCTCCTTCCAGTGACTATAATTTGTTTGAGACAGTCATGGAAGAAATATTAAAGCGTTTAGGCAGGAGTAAAAAGAAGGTAATAGTATGTGGTGATTTTAATATTGATTTACTTTCACACACACAAACGGCAACACGAATAGTTAATTTGTTTCATTCATTTAATCTGTATAAACTTTTTGATGAACCCACACGAATAACACCTACTTCTGCAACTTGTATTGATAATATATACTGTGATTGCAAATGTTTAGAAAAATATATTCTCAACACGCTAACTTCGGATCACTGTGGCCAGAAAATAGTTTTTGAATGGGATTGCATACCTACAATTAAAAGAATTAATGTTAGGCCTATAACTAGGAAAGGCATTCATACATTCAGAAATAATATTGATAATAAACTGCCTGACCTGAATGATCAATCCTTTCATAAAAATCCTTGTGAAATGTTTACAAATCTTTTTAAGTTCATTCATAGTGAATATGAAAAAATATTTAAAATTAAATCTTTAACTATTACCAAGGATTTACCATTCAGCCAATGGGCAACTCCTAGTATACACAGATGCAGGAACGTTCTTTACGAGTTATATGGTATGAAACAATATAACAAAGACTTGTCATTTCTTAGTTATGTTAGAAATTATTCAAAAACATTTAAAAAAGTTTGTCTCACTGCCAAGAGTTTGTATGTCAGAGATAAAATACGCAACTCTGACAATAAAGTTAAAACGGTTTGGACAATTATTAATGGTGAATTGGGCAAAAGCCAATCGAATGATAGTACCATAAAACTTGTCAATTCTGGTAGGGTCATTGACAAAAGTGCTGATGTTGCGCTTGCTTTTGAAGATTTCTTTAGTAATATCCCTGCTAGTATAACTAAGAATTTAAATTCGTCTTCAGCGCTTGCAGAGTCTTTATTGAGGGATCATGTTGCTGAGTGTAACAAATTATTTGAATTGCGACACGTGACTGCTGATGAAATTGTTAAAACTTTTAAAACATTAAATTTAAAAAAAACATGTGATCTCTGGGGTATGTCTGTAAATTTAGTAAATAATATCATAGAAAACATTGCCAATCAACTGGCGTTTATATTTAATCAGTGTTGTGACTGTGGTATATTCCCTGATTTACTAAAATTTAGCAAAGTTATTCCTTTATTTAAAAGTGGTGACCAAGAAGACAGTAATAACTATAGGCCAATTTCCATATTACCAACTTTGAGCAAAGTCTTCGAGAAACTAATTTTAAACCAATTAAGTAGTCATTTTGCATCAAATGGTTTACTGCACGCCAAACAGTATGGTTTCACAAAGGGGCGCTCTACCACTGATGCCGGAGTAGCTCTTTTGTCACATATATACAAAGCATGGGAAAATTCAAAGAATGCTTTGGGGATATTCTGTGACCTTTCTAAGGCTTTTGACTGTGTAGAACATTCCACTCTATTACGGAAACTAAATTTTTATGGTATCAAAGGTTTAGCTCAGGATCTCATAGCTTCATATCTTCAGAACAGGGTACAAACCGTTGTCGTTAATGGAGAGAAATCTCGCGGTGCGCCGATTAACATAGGTGTTCCGCAGGGATCTATCTTAGGACCGTTTTTGTTCTTAGTGTATATTAATGACCTACCTTATTATTTGGAGGATATGTGTGAAATAGTACTGTTTGCAGATGACACCTCATTAATTTTTAATGTGGATAGACATGACACAAATGTTGACGAAGTAAACTCTGCTCTTTTACGCATATCCAATTGGTTTAATACTAATAATTTACTATTAAATACAAAAAAAACAAATTGTGTAGAATTTATCCTCCCAAATGTAAAAAAGGTGAAAAGGAATATTATTTTAAACGGGGAGGTATTATACCCTGTGGAATCGACTGTTTTTCTTGGTTTGACATTAGATGAGAAGCTTCAATGGGGGGCCCATGTTACCACCACCGCTGCTAAGCTCAGCTCAGCTGCATATGCAGTTAGAAGAATAAGGCATCTCACCGATGAAGAAACGGCTAGATTGGTTTACTTTAGCTACTTTCATAGCATAATGTCCTATGGAATTCTGCTATGGGGCAGGGCTGCAGATATAGAAACTATATTTATATTACAGAAAAGAGCCATATGCTCTATATATAATTTGCGTGCTCGAGACTCACTAAGAGATCTCTTTAAGAATACTGGTATCCTTACTGTACCGTCGCAGTATATATTTAATAATATTTTATATGTACACAATAACGCTTACTTACACACAAAAGTCGGAGATAGACATTGTTATGACACAAGAAACAGAAATAAAATTGAAATGCCATTTTTCCGGCTAGCTAAAGTTAAAAATTCATTTATGGGTCAAGGTATACGCTTTTACAACAGAATTCCTCATAATATTAAAGAGTTTAGTTGTTCTAAATTTAAAACTTATATAAAAAATGTACTAGTTCAGAGAGCCTATTACAGTATCAAGGAATATATGGACGATAAAAACCCATGGAGGGTTGTCGCGTAAAAACCACAGGACAGTTCTTTGGCATATTATGTTAATATAATTATTATGATGTTACATATGTAATTTGTAAAATTGTAAAACTGATATGATTAAAAAGAGCAACTATGGAGTTTCTTGCCGATTCTTCTCCGTAGATACTGCTTTCCGAATCGGTGGTAAATGTTAAAAATATGTACCTAATGACGTTTCAAAAGTGCTTCTAGAAGAAGTCTAATTGAATAAATAAATGTTTGAGTTTGAGTTTGAGTATCAATGCAAATGTTGTTACCACCTCTTAGTATAATTTTATTTTTGCCGTATACATGTGGGAGTTAATTGTTTAAATCAGCCCCTTAAATATTCTTTGATTAAACGTTTGCCTTTTATTCACTACCTGAATGATATCCAGGATATCCAGTCATATCGTGTCACGTAACAACGGCGTATAAGAATAGTTAAATAAACGGCGCCGTTTTATAAAACGCTAAGGCTAATTAAACGGTTGATTTAACTGGTTCGCTGCGACGTAAACATTAGGTACAATGTGTAATGTCGCGTGCAGGTATACAAGGAGCTGGAGCGCGAGGAGCAGCTCTCGTACTGGGAGGACGTGGAGACGATAGTGAGCGCGGAGCTGGGCCAGCTGCGCCGCCTCGCCGAGCCGCGCGCCGCGCGCGACGGCGTGCACCACGCGGTCGCGGCGGACGTGCAACAGGTACTGCTGCGCGAGGAGCAGCTGCCGTACTGGGAGGAGTTTCCCCCTTTTCAAGACATTAAAGACTGGATTTTAATTTAAAACCACTTACAACCTCACAGTATTCACGAAAAAAAGGCTAGGAACAGTTTTTACTGTGTGCTTTTGCAAAAGTAAAAGTAATTGCTTGAATGTAAAGTCAAATTTCAAAAAGTCGAATATCGATCTCACACTTTATTACCTACCGCAAATTACACAATCCAAGAGCAAAATTAAAATTCATGCATGATACTTGAAACGACTTCTTATAAATTTACGAAACTTACTTTACTTTCCGTTTGTATCTTAACTAAGTAATAAAAATACTATAGATTTTATAATAATTACGAATGTAATTTAAACACACCACTTCCACTATAAACTTTGACTATAGATTTTCAAAGGCAAGACCGGTGCCCAGCTAGAGGCGCTGCAGCAGCAGATCTCGCAGAAGATCAGCGGCCAGCGCGCCGGTGTCGACGTCGGCTACTGGGAGACATTATTGGCACAACTTAAAGGTAGGCTCTTGGACTATAATGGGATCAATATTTAGTTTTAATGAAAATAGCATTGTTGTTATATTATATGGAGATAGTCTTAATCTAAAAAAACATGACATTGATATAGGATTTCAAAAAATGTTGAAAATTAGTAGTGAGACAAAATGCAAATTTATGTTGTGTACATTACCATATTTGCCTGGTTTGACACAAAATCAATATAGATTTATCTATAACATTAACTTAAAATTATATAATTTAACAAATCATCATAGTGATGCATTTATATATTTTGACATAAATTCATGTACAAAATCTTTTTGCTTGACAAGGAATACAGTGTATCTGCCATTTAGATATAAGAGAGAACTTGCTATGTTAATAGCATATAAAATTATTAACCAGTCTGGTACCTGTTTGGTATCAGACCATCGATCTACTATAATTTTATGTAGTAGTAATTATATACATCAACCGAGGTTAAGTGTTGACGGACAAACTAGCCCTAAGCTAGATTTAAACTAGTATGTAAGACAACAGCTAAGCAGCCTTTTTCCATTGTACATCAAAATATTCAAGGCTTGGCTAGCAAATTATTAGAAATAGAATTATTTTTAAATCATAATAGTATAAAAATATTTTGTGTAACAGAACATTGGCTTAAACAATGTCAGTTGTTATTAAATATTGATAATTATAAATTAAAAAGTATATACTATAGGGCACATGCTATTCATGGAGGTTCTCTTATTTTTGTACACAATAGTGTTAAATGCAAAGAACGAACTGACATTGTAAGTCTTTCTGTAGAACGCACCATTGAACTGTCCTGTGTTGAGCTTGAGCGTTATATTATTGTTTGCGTATACAGACCTCCTTCCAGTGACTATAATATGTTTGAGACAGTCATGGAAGAAACATTAAAGCGTTTAGGCAGGAGTAAAAAGAAGGTAATAGTATGTGGTGATTTTAATATTGATTTACTTTCACACACACAGACGGCAACACGAATAGTTAATTTGTTTCACTCATTTAATCTGTATAAAGTTTTTGATGAACCCACACGAATTACACCTACTTCTGCAACTTGTATTGATAATATATACTGTGATTGCAACTGTCTAGAAAAAAATATCCTCAATATACTGACTTCAGATCACTGTGGCCAGAAAGTAGTTTTGGAATGGGATTGCATACCTAAGTTTAAAAGAATTAATGTTAGGCCTATAACTAAAAAAGGCATTGATAAATTTAGAGATAATATTAATAATAAACTGCCTAACCTGAATGATCAATCCTTTTATAATAATCCTTGTGAAATGTTTACAAATCTTTTTAATTTAGTTCATAATGAGTTTAAAAAAATATTTAAATTTAAATCTTTAAGTATCACCAAGGATTTACCATTTAGTCAATGGGCAACACCTAGTATACACAGATGCAGGAACATTCTATATGAGTTATATGGCATGAAGCAATATAACAAAGACTTGTCATTCCATAATTATGTTAGAAATTATTCAAAAACTTTTAAAAAAGTTTGTTTCACTGCCAAGTGTCTATATGTCAGAGATAAAATACGCAACTCTGATAACAAAGTTAAAACTGTTTGGACAATTATTAATGGTGAAATGGGCAAAAGCCGGACAAATAGTACCATAAAACTTGTAAATGCTGGCAGGGTAATTGACAAAAGTGCTGATGTTGCGCTTGCTTTTGAAGATTTCTTTAGTAGTGTCCCTGTTAGTATTACCATAGTATTACTAAAAAATTAAATTCATCATCAGTGCTTGCGGAGTCCTATTTGAGGGACCATGTTGCGGAGTGTAATGTATTATTTGAATTGCGACATGTGACTGCAGATGAAATTGTTAAAACTTTTAAAACATTAAACTTAAAAAAAACATATGATCTCTGGGGAATGTCTGTGAATTTAGTAAATAATATTATAGAAAACATTGCCAACCATTTAGCGTTTATATTTAATCAATGTTGTGACTGTGGTATATTCCCTGATTTATTAAAGTTTAGTAAAGTTATTCCTTTATTCAAAAGCGGTGACCAAGAAGACTGTAATAACTATAGGCCTATTTCTATTTTACCAACTTTGAGCAAAGTCTTCGAGAAATTGATTTTAAACCAATTATGTAGTCATTTTGTTTCAAATGGTTTACTGCACGCCAAACAGTTTGGTTTTACAAGGGGGCGCTCTACCACTGATGCTGGAATAGCTCTTTTGTCACATATATATAAAGCATGGGAAAATTCAAAGAATGCTTTGGGGATATTCTACGACCTTTCTAAGGCTTTCGACTGTGTAGAACATTCCACTCTATTACGGAAACTAAATTTTTATGGTATCAAAGGTTTATCTCAGGACCTCATAGCTTCATATCTTCAGAACAGGGTACAGACCGTTGTTGTTAATGGAGAGAAATCTTGCGGTGCGCCGATTAACATTGGTGTTCCGCAGGGATCTATCTTAGGACCGTTTTTGTTCTTAGTGTATATTAATGACCTACCTTATTATTTGCAGGATATGTGTGAAATAGTACTGTTTGCAGATGATACCTCATTAATATTTAATGTGGATAGATATGACACAAATGTTGACGAAGTAAACTCTGCTCTTTTACGCATATCTAATTGGTTTAATGCTAATAATTTATTATTGAATGCAAAAAAAACAAATTGTGTAGAGTTTATCCTTCCAAATGTAAAAAAGGTCAAAAGGGATATCATTTTAAACGGGGAGGTATTATACCCTGTCGAGTCTACTGTTTTTCTTGGTTTGACACTAGATGAGAAGCTACAATGGGGGACCCATGTTGCCACCACCGCTGCTAAGCTCAGCTCAGCTGCATATGCAGTTCGAAGAATAAGGCATCTCACCGATGAAGATACGGCTAGATTGGTTTATTTTAGTTACTTTCATAGCATTATGTCCTATGGAATTCTACTATGGGGCAGGGCTGCAGATATAGAAACTATATTTATATTACAGAAAAGAGCCATACGCTCTATATATAATTTACGTGCTCGGGACTCACTAAGAGATCTCTTTAAGAATATTGGTATCCTCACTGTACCATCACAGTATATATTTAATAATGTTTTACATGTACACAAAAACGCGGACTTACACACAAAAGTAGGAGATAGACACTGTTATGGCACAAGGAATAGAAATAAAATTGAAATGCCATTTTATAGGTTAGCTAAAGTTAAAAATTCATTTATGGGCCAAGGTATACGTTTTTACAATAGAATTCCTCATAGTATTAAAGAGTTTAGTAGTGTTAAATTTAAAACTTATTTAAAAAATGTATTAGTTCAGAGAGCCTACTACAGCATTAAGGAATATATGGAAGATGAAAATCCATGGAGGGTTGTCGCGTAAGAATAACAGGACAGTTCTTTGGCATATTATGATAATATATAATATTATGTAGTTAGATGTAAGTAACATGTAATGTAAAATTATATTGTATATGGACATGACTTTAAAAGAGCAACTATGGAGTTTCTTGCCGGTTCTTCTCCATAGATACTGCTTTCCGAATCGGTGGTAAATTTAAAGAATGTAATGACGATTCAAAAGTGCTTCTGGAAGAAGTCTAATTGAATAAATAAATGTTTGAGTTTGAGTTTGAGTTTGAATTTATATTTTTAACTTTTTAAACTTTTAAATACTTGGATTTATTTTTATATTGTAAAATAGAAGAATAATAAGGTTTTGCAATGAATTTTTGAATGAAAAAATATCAGAAAATTACAATTTGAAATATCAATTTAAAAATTCAATATTATGTACATTTTTAAGTTTAACATGCAATTTTGAAATATTTTTACATGAATTTGATATTTTGTTTTAGAGTATTCAAATGAAAGAAATAAATCAGAACTTTTACAAAATATAAAAATTCTTTGAGAGACGAATCTCTCGCGATTTTTTTTGTCAAAAAAATTATTATTTTATTTTATTTCCCCAGCACACATGGCCCGCGCGCGTCTCCGCGACCGGCACCAGGAGAACCTGCGCCGCAAGCTGCAGCTGCTCAAGAGCGAGCAGGGGGTCAAGCCGCCCACTGATCAAGCTGAGTGAGTGGATTGTGTACTTTATTTACAGCGGGATAGGGTTGATTTTACAATACTATGGTTATTGGTATTATTTGAGATTGTGACTTGAGATTTGAAAATTGTGGGTAGTTGGGAGTATAATTTTGAAACAATTTGCTGGTAGTGTTTTTGCGGTTGATTTAATATGAGTAGTTGTAATATATTATTTTCAATACTATGCATTTAAAATAATATTTACTATAAGGAAATAAACTGAATTGAATAAATATTATATTAAAACTCATGCATATTCAATAAAATAAAAATGATTGCTTTGTCTATACTATCAGGCCTAGCACAGAAGTGAAACAAGAGGAAGCACCCGAGAAAGTGGAAAAAGCGGACAGCGAGAAAGAGGACGGGGATGAGGATGGGGATGGCGGGGATGGGGATGGTAACGAGGATGGCGGGGATGGGGATGAGTGGTGCGTGCGCGAGTACGTGCGCGGGCGCTACTCGCCGCCGCCGCTGTCGCCCGCCGCGCTTGAACCCGCCACGTTGCTCACGGAACCCATTGATGATGCGAATAGACTGGCATATCTGCGCGCAAGGCTCACTAGCAAGGTACGGTGACGTCATAGAGCATGTTCAATGTCGCACGTGACGTCATAGATTATGTTGTTTGAGTAAATTTTTTTTAGTGACTGACAATTTTTTTTATTTTTCACATTTAACTTTAAATTAATTACATATTATCATTTTTATACATCTTCATTGCACTATTGATGCGTGTGAGTTCAAATAATTTCATTGCGATAAATTTTAGCTTTAGAACGGAAATGTCATAATATGTATCAAAAATAATATCAAAAATTCTCGTCTACCGTCCCAAAATAATATTGACCTCATTTAAATTGTATGTATAGTCGAGCCAATTTAATAGGCAACATTTGACGTCTATCAATTTTATCTTCGAAGAGAGGTAACCTGCTTAAAAACATCGATTAAAGTGAATTAATCGATACGGATTTGAAACATTTGTAAATCGAATTTATTAATTTATGATTATTTTTGTTCACAAGTAATCAATGCATTCGATTCTAGATGTCAGATCTCGATTTTTAGAGTAACATCTCTGGTATTTAAAAAGAAAAAAGGTTTATTGACACAAAATTGTAGCGACGTTAGTTCTTCAATTCAGAAATTGTTTATTATGTTTAGAATGGTTCACCAGTAAAATGAAATCTTAAAATTACTTGTATCGGTCATTATTATTATAAATATGTAATCGTTATTGAAAAAAGTTAAGCAAATGTGCAGATCTAACAGAAAGAAATATCATGTTATTCTATGTTGTCGTTACTAGGTCACGTTGTTGAATTTTGTTGAACTGTCAAATGTTGCCTATTAAAATGGCTCTACTATAGTAATATTTCTTAATACGATGCTCACTTTACAAAATAATTAGTGTCATTAAAATATTAATAACTATTATTTTCATTCACCCAGCAGACAAACAGCGCGGGCCCGCTCGCCACCGCGGCCACAGGCACGGGGGCCCTGGAAGCCGCAGCGCGCCGCGCGATGGACTCGGAGGGCCCCGAGCCGGGCCCCGGGGGCTCCGGGGGCCCCGCGGGCAGCGCGGCGCAGTTCAGCGTGGAGCACGCGCTGCCCGACCAGCCCTACCTGTGGGCGGATAAGTACAGGCCGCGGAAACCGAGATACTTTAACCGGTGAGTAATACAATTATCTAGAATTTGTTTAGATGGGCTTATAGTAACAGGCTACTAGTTTTGAATTAATTTTAGAAACACAGAAAATTTCTAAAACATTAAATTAAATTTTTTAGAAACACATTCTAACATTAAATTTTTATAGTTTGGGACGCATTGTTGTACATTAATTGTAAAACATAAAATGGACAAATCAATTTATTTCATTTCACTGAGCTGTAAAACAAGACTTATCCTAACAATTATATTCCGATAAAAAGAAAGAAATCATTCCGATTTAACCAAAATAGGTAAGATTTTTTATTGATAGGTATTTAAAAAAACTATTAATACAAATTCACTACTACAACTCTTAAAAAACATAACTTAAACCATTCACTTCTATTCAATAAATTTCAACACATTTAATGTTGTAATCGTATGTCGTCAGTGTGCACACGGGCTTCGAGTGGAACAAGTACAACCAGACGCACTACGACATGGACAACCCGCCGCCGAAGATCGTGCAGGGCTACAAGTTCAACATCTTCTACCCCGACCTCATCGACAAGAGCGCCACGCCGCAGTTCTCGCTCGTGAGTGCACGCTTTATTATTATATGGCAATTTAATTTTGTTTTTATTTATAAGGTTGTTATCAATAGTAGGGTAGTTCGAAAATTTTCGTTAATTTTTTTTCTGAGTGGACAATGGTCCGAATGATTCAGTCTTGGTTTTTGTATACCTTTTCAATTTTTTTTTTGTAAAAATTAAATATGAGCTATGTGATATGCACTTTTGGATTTTCCAAAATTTATTTCATCTTTATTATTCTCAAGATATAGCCTGAACCGAAAAAATGTACAATAAAGTTCTAACATAAGCATGTATTGTCACCAGAAACCGTGCGCGGACAATCCAGAATTCGCAGTACTCCGTTTCCACGCGGGCCCGCCGTACGAGGACATCGCGTTCAAGATCGTCAACCGCGAGTGGGAGTACTCGTACAAGCGCGGCTTTCGGTGCCACTTTCATAATAACATCTTTCAGCTATGGTTCCACTTCAAGCGGTATAGATACAGACGTTAGATCGGTATCTAACGGTGTACAAGATGACAGATGCGATCAAAATATATGGTTTTACACTATCTGATGTTTTATTTTGCTACCCTATTTATTGTGTAATGTCAGGTATCCTGCTGATTTCTTCTTTGACAGACAGACGGACAATAAAGTGATCCTTTAAGGTTTCTTTTTTTTTCTTATATCAGTTTTAAGCCGTCAAAATTAACCGGGATAAAAACTCTGGTATAGTTGCTATAGTCCTTTCCACCTAAGATGATTTCTGTGACACATCGATTTTTGACACGTGTAGAGATGTCATTACTGAAATCATATCAATTGTTTCCCATAATCGATAATATTTTATATGGAAATGAAATCGATTTGAATAAAGTACCAAAATTACTTTTTTCGGCATTTCGCCAACAATTAACTAAGGAAACTTAGCAAACAACAGCAACAAAAAGTCAAACAATAACAGAATACCACGTAAAGTATCAATATAAAAATGCAACTTGTTTATAAGGCTGACGCACTCGTACAGATGATTAACTCGATTGACAAACGATCACAAGATGGGCGCCGATTATTTTTTTCCAACTCTATGATTTTTCAACGATCCATTTCATGTACACGAATTGCGTAGGTATTATATTTTTGTTTTATTTTATTTTATTTTTCATTATATTAAACTAAACAATACTGTTTTGGATTTATAAGCTTAAGATGTTTCATTTTTATATTTTTGGTAATAATGCCGCTATAAAATAAAAATATTATGCACTAAAATTATTTTGGCGTTTTAAACATAAAATACGTAATTCGGAACACGATGAAGTGTCACAGGAATCATCATAGCCCAGAAAGAAAGCTTGAAACTTATAAGCGCTTATCGGCGCTTGTCATGTTCATATATTTTCCTGCGCGGGTTGACAGCACTGACAGGAAAATATATGAACATGACAAGCGCCGATAAGCGCTTATAAGTTTCAAGCTTTCTTTCTGAATACGCCCATAGGTGAAAAGGACTATAGTTACATATTACTTTATATGTTGCCCCACGCTGAGCCCATGGCTAGCTACGCCCAAGGTTCATGAATTATAATAAATTAAGCTGATGTACCACTTCAAGCGGTATATAGATACCGCTATTATAACTCGGATTTTTAATTAGACAAAGTAAACTGACAGCAGCTAATGTCACTTTGTAAAATAATGTTGCCACTAGTGTTGCCGAACTATCGATAGTTTGACTATCGATAGTTGACCTTGAAAATAAGTCAGAATATCGATAGCACTATCGATAGTATCGATATTATCGATACTATCGATACTATCGATAGCGTTAATCATGGAATACTATTGATGAACTGCAATAGTATCGATAAAATCGATAGTATTGATTGCCAATAGTTGCTATACTATCGATACTGTCGATAGTATCGATACTATTGCTACTGAATATTGCAACTACAATCGATACTATCGATAGTACTGATACTATCGATAGTTTTGAGCTATCGATAGTAGTAAATTGTGCAATAGTATTGTATTATAACCAAACATCTAGTTCTCTGTCATCCACTATAATATTATTGATAAAGCAATACTATCGAGAAAAAGGTCACTATCGATGGGACAATATTATCGATAGTATCGACACTATCGATAGTATCGATAGTTCGTTCGATATTGAGCTTCGATAGTATCGACACTATCGATAGTATCGATAGTTCGTTCGATATTGAGCTTCGATAGTATCGATACTATCGATGGTATTGCTATGTGTCGATAGTATTTACGCCTATAGGACTATCGATACTATCGATAGTATCGATAGTATCGATAGTGCTATCGATACTATTGCTTTTCCCCAACTATCGATAGTTAATCGATAGACTATCGATAGTGGACTATCGAGCGGCAACACTAGTTGCCACATTTAAAGTAATAGTGAGGAATTCAGTTCTCATTCAATCAGATGAATGAACAATGAGTATGAATAGTTCATCATTTCAAACTATAAAATAACATTATTTCTAATTATAATATAAAAAGCTAAATAAGATATAAGTTACAAGTAGAGTGTAATTATAATCATTTTTTTATTTTTATTGTTACGCTGTTTACGTTATTGTTTTTGTAATTTTTTCATTAATTGTAACTAATTACGTTGTGTTTGTTGTCATTGTTGTGTTTATTTGATGTTATATTATTACACACTAAATATTCACTAGACGATCGATTCAATTTCATTCATTCCTGATTTTCAATCATTCACTTTGTGACAACACTATTTTTATTTCATCAAAAACTGACAACACAGTAAACGTCAGTTTATTTTATCTAATTAAAAATCCGAGTATAGAGAACAATACAATAATTTTTATATGAATAAACAGATTCTACAGTTGCATGCATATATGATTTTATATGATTGGATGTTTTACTTTGTCACCCTATTACTTATGTAATGAAGTTGTATTATAAATTCGGCTATCACTTCAAGCGTTATAGTTATAAGCTTTTCTAGCACAAAAATCTAGCTTTGCTAACCTTTACTTTATGACAAAGTGATATAAAAAATGGGTATCTATTTTATTACTATTATAAATGCTAACAAACCATATTGATTACACTTATTTAATAACAAGCTTCAAATTTACATATTAATAAGGTTTAAACTTTTTTCTGTAGGTAACATTTATGATAAAAAAAATCATATGTTTTATTAAAATAATAAGTTTCTACTTTGCATGCAAATTAAACAAATTTTCACATTTTAAAAAACCTACTTTAATTATCTGCAACCTATAATTTGATTAAAAGATCAATGAAGCCATCACAGCATTTTATTTGATTATGACTATTATACATTTAATTTACAATATTTATTCTTTTTTGGGTTCTGTGGCACTGGTGACCTCTTCAGCAACGGGATTGCCTCGGAAGTTGGGGAACTGTTCCCACGGGGCACTCAGCTCAAACCTTCTGAACTCTTGTGCCAACTCAAGGGGCTCCACCACAACACGCTTTTGTTCATCATCATACCGCAACTCTACATAGCCACTCAGAGGGAAATCCTTTCTGAATGGGTGACCTTCGAAGCCATAATCGGTCAAAATCCTTCTTAAATCAGGATGATTTGCAAAGAATACACCATACATATCCCAGATCTCTCTCTCGTACCAGTTGGCCGCTTTAAATACTTCGTTAGCAGAATCAATGGGCGTCAGTTCATCGGTGTATGTCTTTACACGGATTCTAGCGTTGTATCTTAGAGAGAGTAGGTTGTAAATAACTTCGAATCTGTTGGGGCGGCTAGGCACGTCCATTCCGGCGATATCGACCAAGCTCGCGAACTGAGCACTGTGATGATCCTTTAAGAATTGCAGAACAGGCACTACACCTTCTGGAGGGATGAGGACTTCCAATTCGTTGCCTGCTGTAATCTGCACTTTCTGCACATATTTCGGCATACAGTCCGCCACATATTTTCCGAAATCGATTAACTGCGACTTTTGCAGGGGATCTAATTTAGCAACAGTAGGTCGCGTTTCGCCCTGAGCGACTTGGTCTGCTTTAGTCGCCACACGTTGAACGATTGGAATATGGTTGTTACTTAAAACAACTCGTCCCAAATTGCGACTCGCACCCAACGTGCGCTTAAGGATAAAGGACATCGTTCTTAATTATTTTTTATTATTCCCTTACGTAATTTTTGACTTGTTTTCGATTTCGGGTTCGATTCTCGTCGTCGGACGTCGAATCTTATTTTCTAATCAAAATGACATTTGACAATAACCTTTCAGTGTCAGATTTTCATAAACGACACACTATTAATAACTATATTAGACTCAGAGCAATAAACCTATTATTCCTCTGAGATATTAGATAATAACTAGTGGTCCGCCCCGGCTTCACCCGTGGTACATGTTTATGTTTTCTTTCCATAAGAACCATCCTCGTACTTCAAGGAATATTATAAAAAATAATTATCGAAATCGGTCCACCCGTTCACGCGTGATGCCGTGACCAAGAAAAATGGGTTTCATTTTTATATAAATAGATTACTTGCTCTGTGTGACAGACCACTTACATAAATTTACCATAGCAAAAAAACATGAAAGCTACACACAATATACGATCGAAGTGGTGCAACTGAACCAACTGAAAACACTTTTACTGGAACAGTGCGCTTCATGCACAGAATGTATAATTACTTACTTGCTCTGTGGTAATAAAGTCTTCTAGATCGTGTCCCGTGTCAGTTCTCAGAAGAAGCTTCGAAAGCTTCCTTAAAGAGAAAAATGGATATTTTAAAACACAAATGAAATTGAAAAATAAAGAAAATTATTATAATTCCTGAGTTTTTTTTGCTAATGTTAATGTAGGTCATGTTTTTCAAGTTACATTTTTCTTTCTGGTTGTGCAATAGAAATGAAAAGTTATAACAAATTAGCATAATATATGACGTAGGTACTACGTCATATATTATGCTAATTTGAGATAATTATTCATTCCTATGGCACATCTAGAAAGAAAAATTCAGTTTTGAGTAATTTTCTCTAAAATATTTCAAATATCCCGCCGTGATCCCGCCCTAATCGCGTTCTTTAGTTGTTCTGGGGGTGCCACTAGATGGCGCGCAGCAAAACTGTCTTTACTTTTTTTGTACGAAGTCGTCGTTCTTCTCCCTAGAGTATATTTGTTCTGTGTACGACACTGTGAACACGCGGGTCGGCATATTACCCAAATTTTATACGATTTAATCACTCCTCGGTCCGAAGCGCCCTAAACTGTGATTCACCAGTCACCACTCTGTATTCGATTATTTATCTAATAAAGCTTTTTAAAACGATACACGGTAGAATTTTTTTTTCTATACGTGGCATACGCATCTGCGCTACGCAAAACTACCCATCGAATAGTTTGCCCGTAGACAGTTGGTTTCTCTGTCTTCATGCCGCGACCGTACTGTACCTACTGTACAGTGTACTGTAAATATATCAAACACAAACAATAATTTATACTTTATCACTTTATACGAAATATTTAAAATGACCCCCCTGTTGCTTAATGCAAGTGCGAAATTAACCCGGAAATTGAGAGTAGCAGAAGAAACCATTAAAAACAATAAAAAGGGCATTCAGATGTTTAAAAAACAACTTTTTCTGGTTAATTCGCACTTGCAGCAACAGGGGGGCCATTTTAAATATTCAATTCTTTTTTTTTATTTCATTCAAGATCTAACGATAGTAAATGTTACCATACTGGATTGGCCTATCTTTCAGCTTAAAACACAAAAAAAATCAAGCATCTACCACAATAAGTCACGTCACCATAATTAAATACCTCATCGTACTCGACAATAGGTGAAAATTATAAAAAACGTCATAACTCGCGAATATACGAAAAATCGCATAACATACATGGGGGTGATTCGAATAGCCCTCTAGGACCTCTACCTCCTGGCTTTAGTATATCCATACTTTTTGGGACACCCTGTATAAAAACCCCGTTTGTCGTTTCTGATGTGTAAATTCTGATTATACACGGATTATACAGCCCTTATACTGCCACTGACCCTCACACTGACCACCTAAGCTGACCACTGATCACTGTATTCAGTCTCGTAGTAACCACAGGTAGTAACTATTTAGTACTACGATTTAGTAACATACATTAGCTTAATCTGTGATCAGTCTGTGATGAAGATGAAAACAAGCATGGTGTTTTCTTGTTTGAATTCGCCGGTTTGACTTTGACGTTTACAGATAAGGCTCATTTTGTTGATGTGCAGTTATTTTAATATTTATTCTTCGGTATTAAATAATATAGGATTATAGGACTTTTAATTGGGATAAAATAAACAAATCGCCTTTTCGATGTTTATTCAAAATTTATAAAAATTGGTAGCAACTGATTCTTAATCATATGGCATAGCATCTCAAACGAGAAACATGCTGAATAAAATAAGCTAGTTTTTGTTTCAACATTTATTGGGTAAAAAAAATTGTTTAATATAATGACTACCTTATGACTACCTTCAAAAAACGTTTTTTCTCGAATATGACGTATTTAATGAAAAGAGTGTAACTATTTGTATTATTCAAATAGAACATGTTTGTTTTTAGGTAAGTAAGCAAAAATGGAGGAGGAACTCAAGAAACTGAAGTCTATTCTCCGTTCTCTTGTTGTTTCAAGCCCGGTAACAGTGAATATGACCTCTTTGCTGAAAGACTACCGGGAGATGGTTGGCTCCCCACTGCCTTTGACCAAATTTGGCTATAGAGACCCCCTTCAGTTTTTACAAGAGCGATGCAGTGATTGTTTTATAGTGAGTATGATATTACAGAAATTGCAATGTGTAAGAAGTTCCTATTTAACTTATTTTGTTGAATATAAATTATCTTTCTTTTGTGAGTTAGTTTTAACTTGAAACACCCATTATTAACTTTAGGTAGTAACCTAATACCTCTGTTTCAAGGAGACAATAGATAGAATGAGACACTAATTTCTTTCATAATTTATTTTCAGTTTGTAGGGCCTCCCAAAAATCCAGAATTAATGTTAATAGTACCAGACTCGTTGAAACATATTGATAAGTTTGTACAAAAGCAAAGGACATCACCATTTGTAAAATTGTAAGTTTTTTTTTACTTATGGCCTATTGTATCCTACTCAGAGGTGGCTCGCCCTAAGGAGCGCTGGTGCAGTGAACTCCCATAAATAATTATAATAAAATCATACTCCTTAATTTCATTATTAATATTAATTATTACTATTTAAAATCAATCGTAATCGTAAAAAACTACTGTCAATACCAATGAATATATCCATCATTCCATACACCTGAATAATACTGTATTATACAGTAACGCGCGAAGCGGAGCGCTCACGATTGCGCTCCAATGAAAAAATATTTAGTACATTTCCTAATACGAAATCCAATAGGAGTGAAAGAGAGGGTTTGCCAGTGCCCTGCGCGCGTGAAACAGAAGATTTTCTATGGAAAAATAGCAAAATTCGGAGCTCTGCTCCTGAAAACGTTGCCGGTTCGTTTTTACCGCCGCGCCTGGGCGCCCGTACACAGGACAGCGATTGCGCGCGACGTTGCCACTTTCTATATTATAAACAAACACTCGACTCTCGATTCAACTTCAATGCACGCGCGTTAATGCAAATTCGGGAATTTTCTAATTAAAATCATAAGATACGTGTTGAAATAGTCTGTAGTTATCAGTATTACTTGTGAGTGTGAAAATGAACAATTATAATGTGGCGTTCATTAAAAAGTGTGTTAAAACGTTACCAATTGGGCTTGAATTGAAAGCTAAGGGACTGCCACGGCCTGAACTTGACCTTACGCAAAAATGTACGACAAAAACGAAAACATATATGCGTGTGTTTAAATCCGAACAATATTATGTGAAAACACCGTGGTGATGAAAGCAACAACAGACATTTACGAATGTCTTGTCGCTTTAAGTTATAGATATTTTTGCACACCAAAAAGAAAGACGTATGTATTTCCTTTATAAGTAATTTTTTTGATAAATGTACTGCTTTACACCATGTATTTTCAGTGTTTTATTTCAAGTGAACACCCATAAAATTTTGTCACGAGCCGCCTCTGATCCTACTTCCACTATCCACTTTCCAATATTATTTCCAATATTATAAGTATTGCAATAAAAACAAGATAATGTATAGCTGCTTACTCAATTTACCACTTATATCTATTAGAAAATGTAAACAATTTAGAAAATATATTTTACAGTAGGGGTAAGAGAAGAAGTGTGTTAGAATCGAATTTAAAGCCAAATAATGTAGAAACAAAGAAAGAAGAACAGCAAACAAATAAAAACAGATTAGTAAAAGAGAAAAGAACGGTAAGTCTTTTCATGTATTCTATTTATAAATAATTTAAAACCATGTTTGACTGTGAATTGTAAGCTGTAAGCGACATTTGCAATAACTAAAAAAAATAATCAAAAATGGTATCATCAGCCAGAAATACAGGAAATGAAAAAGCCAGAAAATGAACCAAAAGTGATGACCAATGGATATCATTCCCCTGAAGTGGAACGCAAGTTGATTAAGGATCTGCCGGCATTCCAAAGCAATCAGAACTCTTTACATGAAGTGGAGTCCAGCAGGTCACAGGATCATAGCTCTGGACGGCTGACATCATCTAGTGAGTTATTCATAGTTCTGGCACCAGTTTCAGGACTTTTGACATAGTTATTGATAGCATGTTTTGTTGTATATTTTAAAATATTATTGGCAATTTTAACTGTCAGATAGTTAAACAGAATGTATAGAAATGTAATAAATAAACGAAATTGCCTTTTTTTGAATTTGACAAAGATCTATGATGAAAAGTAAAATGTTGATGAACTTAAGTATCTGAAAGGTGCTTCATCAAATCAGTAGATTTGTATTAGTATTACATTTAAATAGCATCTTCTTAAAATGTCCAGATTTCAGATATTATTAAATAAAATACTATGATGTAAACTGTACTTATTTTGCACGCCTCATAAGCGAAGCGTTGAGGTGGGTACTACTGTCACTTCAAGCAAAACATCTGATTTTTCAAACTTAAAATGTCTTTATGTATCATACATTGCACTTGTAAGATAATACATACACACACATATTAAGAAAAAACACTATTTTTAACGTTCATGATATTTTTGATGTCATTTTTGTTATTTAAACTAGTTAAAAAACAGTTTAAAAAAGTTCTGTCTTGGACGTCCGTGTGTCTGTATGTGCGGATCCTTTTTCTTGTTAACACGATAGCGACCGAAATACTTTACTAATCGAGTCTTTTTTTTTCTCTTACGCTTGAGTATGCTCAGGAATAGAACCCTTTCATTTTTCAGGGTCTGATTCGATGTGGTTTAATTGTTATTAAATAAACAAAAATAATAATTAATAAATATTAATTAAAAAAAAATTATGAGGCGTGCACTTTTGGATTTTCCAAATTATATTTTTTAAAAATATTTTTGTTTTATGAAATACATTAGGCTCGTACATGTGAACATGTTACATATATGCAATGTTACGGTTATAGGTGGCAGAAGTTTAAAAGAAGCATTAGAAGAATTAAAAGAAGAGCTGAAAACTCTTATCTGTGAACAACCAGAGCCAGTTTGGTGTAGTGACTTGTTGGACATGTATAAGTAAGTTTTTTTTAATTTATGTAGGTAGTTTTTATTCTTATTTCAAGCAGTTTAAAATATAATTTTGTAGAGTTGTATATGTTATGGTGAATATTATGGAAGATGTAACTGCAAAATTTACGAAATTAGTTTTTGGCATGGCTTGGTTATTCCTTTTTAATCCAGATAAAATGTTTATTACTTTTTACGACCATTCATAATTTTTTTAGCAACAAGACATTTTTTAAATAATAAAAGACGAAAATGCATCTTTCGCCTATGCATCTTTAATTAAATAAATAATAATCTTACCTTCACAATCGCCTAACGGTTTAGAGCAATCTTCCGTATCCTCTCCTATCTCACGGAACCGTTGTATTAAGTTCTTTTCTGAATTATTTCTGAGAAACACGAAATATAAGGTTATTTATTATACATAGGTACCATGTTTAAATATAAATTTATAGTTGAATCGCCTTAAATACGTATTTTATCATAATTTATCACTTGAAATTTTCCCCACAAAGAGAAATTTTCCTGACGTATAGAAATTCTCCTGTCTCATCGAAATTTTCCCGACTTATGGATTTTTCCTGACTTATAGAAATTTTTGCGGTAAAGAGAAATTTTCCTCACGCATAGAAATTTTCCTAGAATTTTTCCTGACGTAAAGAAATTTTCCTGGCGTGTATAATTTTTCCCGACTTATGTAATTTTAAAGTGAAACTTTTATTACATCCTCTCAAACTTTTTGGTCTGTGTAGCGCATGTCGCGTACGTATCGCGGCTGCCGAGTAGGTATACCTACTCGGCAGCCGACCGTCACGCGACATGCGCTACACAAAGCAGTGTTCGGAACCGTTCGAACAGTTTCACTTTTACCGTGGTTTCATAAAACCACACAACATTTTTTCCTGACGTATAGAAATTTTCCTGGCGTATAGAATTTTTCCTGACGGATAGAAATTTTCCTGGCTTATAGAAAATTTCCTCACGTATAAAAATTTTCCTTGCTAATAGAAATTTTCCTTCCTTATAATTTTTCCTGATTTTTCCCGGAGTAGAGAAATTTTCCTGACATAGAAATTTTCCTGGCTTATAAACATTTCCTGACTTGTACAAATTTTCCTGACGTATAGAAATTTTCGTGGATTATAAACATTTTCCTGACTTATACAAATTTTCCTGACGTATAGAAATTTTCCTTGTTTATAGAAATTTTCCTGGCGTATAGAAATTTTCCCGACTTATGGAAATTTTCCTGGCGTATAGAAATTTTCCTGGCTTATAAACATTTTCCTGAGTTATACAAATTTTCCTGACATAGAAATTTTCCCGACTTATGGAAATTTTCCTGACGTATATAAATTTTCCTGGCTTATATACATTTTCCTGACTTATACAAATTTTCCTGACGTATAGAAATTTTCCTGGCGTATAGAAATTTTCCCGACTTATGGAAATTTTCCTGGTGTATAGAAATTTTCCTGGCTTATAAACATTTTCCTGAGTTATACAAATTTTCCTGACGTATAGAAATTTTCCCGACTTATGGAAATTTTCCTGACGTATATAAATTTTCCTGGCTTATATACATTTTCCTGACTTATACAAATTTTCCTGACGTATAGAAATTTTCCTTGTTAATAGAAATTTTCCTCGCGCATAGAAATTTTCCCGACTTATGGAAATTTACCTGGCGTATAGAAATTTTCCTGGCTTATAAACATTTTCCTGAGTTATACAAATTTTCCTGACGTATAGAAATTTTCCCGACTTATGGAAATTTTCCAGCTTATAGAAATTTTCCCGACTTATGGAAATTTTCCTGATTTATAGAATTATTTCCAGACTTATCGTAATTTTTCTGTCAATCGAAATTTCCCTAACTATTGATAAAAGCATTTTTCTAATCTTCCTAAAATTGGAAATTTTTACGACTGATTAAAGTACTACCAACCACCCACCTATTCCCTCCCACATCCCGTACGCTATGCTCTCTATCCACAGGCCGCGCGTGCGCAGAATAGCTCAGTATCTGCATAGCTAGCGAACGTATAAACTCGCCCGGTCGTTGGGCGCTTTCACCAGGGCCCTGGAATTATGGAATTATTATTAATTTCATAAACAATATCATCATCATCATTTTTATTGAAAACAATATTCATATATTTTTCTTTGCCCGCGGATTCCCCTGATGTTAAATTCGCATTAGTATGAGTCGTTTCACCGCTGTCAAAAGTTACCCATGGCCATGTCACATTAAAACGAATAAACACACTTCCGCATTTATGAAATTACTAGACGTCCGCCCCGGCTTCGCCTGTGGTACATATTTCGCAATAAAAGGTAGCCTATGTCCTTTCTCGGGTATCAAAATATCTCCATACCAAATTTCATGCAAATTGGTTCAGTAGTTTAGGCGTGATTGAGTAACAGACAGACAGACAGAGTTACTTTCGTAATATTAGTATGGATTTATAATGTGGTGCTCTTTCTTTTTGTAATAAATTATCCTGCTAACGCTATATATTGTATTTTCGTTGTTTTATTTCAAGTGAACACCCATACAATTTTGTCACGAGCCGCCTCTGTGTGTGTGTTCAGGAAGTTTTTTTTATTGAATTTTCACTTCATCCTTCCTTCCAGTGGAAGGGACCGTTGTACTAGATTGATAATTTTTTTCCTTTGTATTTGTTCAGGGAGCGCTACGGGCGCGATCTGAACTTCTCGCGGTTCGGGTTCACGAGCGTGGCGGGCGTGGTGTGCCAGCTGAGCGGCGTGCGCGCGGCGCAGGCGGGCGGCGGCGACTGGCGCGCGTGGCCCGCCGCCGCGCCCGCGCCGCGCCCCGCGCCCCGCCCGCCGCGCCGCCTGCCCCCGCCCGCCGCCCCCGCGCCGACCGACGACGCGCTGCCCGGTGTCGCTTACGTGAGTGTATATAATATGCGGGCATATCTCTGCAAATCGACGACAAGCGCCTGTTTTACGTAAGAAATAACAGGAGGTGGGAGAAACCAGCTAATAGGCATGACGACAGTATCCATAAATGATCGTATTAGTGTTTTTAAGAGAAAATGTATAATAAATAAATTAAATATAGTGACTTAGAAATCTTAAAAACATTAAGATTAATGAGATTATCAATAAAATAAAACATTGAAATTCTGCAGTTGGCCATTTTGACTAAAACACGCGTGACGTCACGCTTAAGTAAACAACTCAAACTCAAACTCAAACTCAAACATTTATTCATTCAATTAGACTTCTTATAGAAGCACTTTTGAAACGTCATTACATATTTTAAAATTTACCACCGATTCGGAAAGCAGTATCTACGGAGAAGAACCGGCAAGAAACTCCATAGTTGCTCTTTTAAATCATGTCAGTTTTACAATTTTACAAAATACATATGTAACATCATAATATATTATAATAACATGCCAAAGAACTGTCCTGTGGTTTTTTCGCGACAACCCTCCATGGGTTTTTATCGTCCATATATTCCTGAATACTGTAGTACGCTCTCTGAACTAGTACATTTTTTATATAAGTTTTAAATTTAGAACTACTAAACTCTTTAATATTATGAGGAATTCTATTGTAAAAGCGTATACCTTGACCCATAAATGAATTTTTAACTTTAGCTAATCGGAAAAATGGCATTTCAATTCTATTTCTGTTCCTTGTGCCATAACAGTGTCTATCTCCTACTCTTGTGTGTAAGTCGGCGTTTTTGTGTACATGCAAAATATTATTTAATATACAGGGTGTCCCAAAAAGTAGTGATGAACGGAAGCTGGGAGGTAGAGGACCTAGAGGGCTATCCGAATCACCCCCATGTATGTAATGCGATTTTTCGTATTTTCGGAGTTATGACGTTTTTTTTCAATTTTGTCACCTATCGCCGAGTACGATGAGATTTTCACTCATGGTGACGTCAATTATTGCGGTAGATGCTTGATTTTTTTTGTGTGCTAAGCTGAAAGATAGGACAATTAAGTATGGTAACATTTATTATCGTTAGATCTTCGAATGGAATAAAAAAAAAGAATTAAATGCCAAGAAAGATAAAATTACCCAGTATGTTCACAACTTCAAGGGCCCATAAAAAAATAAAATCACATAAAAAAAGTTTTCCATTTGGCTTTTAAAAACTTGCTCTATCTATCAGGTAGCTACCCTAAAAATTTCATTTCATTATTCAGAAGGCTTCGATCGAAAAATTGAAATCTAAATTTGGTACGTGCAAAAGTTGAATTAACATTATGATTAATAAAAACAAATTAAAACCAATAAATAGGTGTTTAATTACCAGAATTTTTTTTAAATAACCCCGCTGTTGCTCAATGCAAGTGCGACATCACCGTAAAAAGTTGTCTTTTAAATGCTGAATGCCCTATTATCATTTTTAATGGTTTCTTCTGAATTTCCGGGTTATTTCGTCCAAATTGTGGCATTCTCTCAAGTAGCCGAGGTCTTTTTAGTATCCCCATTGAAACAAATCAATGGGGTTTAGGTCGAGGGACCATGGAGGCCAGGCTTTAAGGCAGGAGTCACCGGCGCATGCGCAGGCTGCAACAACCAATCCATCTTTCAGGGTATCTTTGCCCTTTAGCCTGGCCTCCACGGTCCTCGGACATAAACCCTATTGATTTTTTTCCGTGGGGATACTACAAAGACGAGAGACTGCCACAATTTGGACGAAATTACCCGGAAATTCATAGTAGCAGAAGAAACCATTAAAAATGATAAAAGGGCATTCAGACATTTAAAAGACAACTTTTTACGGTGATGTCGCACTTGCATTGAGCAACAGCGGGGTTATTTTAAAAATTTCTGGTAATTGAACACCTTGTTATTGGTTTTAATTTGTTTTTATTAATCATAATGTTAATTCAATTTTTGCACGTACCAAATTTAGATTTCAATTTTTCGATCGAAGCCTTCTGAATTATAAAATGAAATTTTCAGGGTAGCTACCTGATAGATAGAGCAAGTTTTTAAAAGCCAAAAAGAAAACTTTTTTTATGTGATTTTATTTTTTTACGGGCCCTTGAAGTGGTGAACATACTGGGTAATTTTATCTTTCTTGGCATTTAATTCTTTTTTTTATTCCATTCAAAGATCTAACGATAGTAAAAGTTACCATACTGAATTGGCCTATCTTTTAGCTTAGCACACAAAAAAAATCAAGCATCTACCGCAATAATTGACGTCACCATGAGTGAAAATCTCATCGTACTCGGCGATAGGTGAAAAATTGAAAAAAAACGTCATAACTCCGTAAATACGAAAAATCGCATAACATACATGGGGGTGATTCGGATAGCCCTCTAGGTCTTCTACCTCCCAGCTTCCGTATATCACTACTTTTTGGGACACCCTGTATACTGTGATGGTACAGTAAGGATACCAGTATTCTTAAAGAGATCTCTTAGTGAGTCCCGAGCACGTAAATTATATATAGAGCGAATGGCTCTTTTCTGTAAGATAAATATAGTTTCTATATCTGCTGCCCTGCCCCATAGTAGAATTCCATAGGACATAATACTATGAAAGTAGCTGAAATAAACCAATCTAGCCGTATCTTCATCGGTGAGATGCCTTACCTTTCGGACTGCATATGCTGCTGAACTGAGCTTACCTGCAACGGTGTTGACATGGGCTCCCCACTGTAGTTTCTCGTCCAATGTTAACCCAAGAAATACAGTCGATTCTGTAGGGTGTAATACCTCCCCGTTCAAGGTAATATTTCTGCTTAACTTTTTAACGTTTGGTAGTAAAAATTCAACACAAGTTGTTTTTTTGGCATTTAATAATAAATTATTAGCAGTAAACCAGTCGGATATGTGTAAAAGAGCACTGTTCACTTCGTCAACATTTGGGTCATGCCTATCCACATTAAAAATTAATGAGGTATCATCTGCAAACAGAACTATTTCACACCTATCCTGTAAATAATAAGGTAGGTCATTGATATATACCAAGAACAAGAAGGGTCCTAAAATAGATCCCTGTGGAACACCAATGTTAATTGACGCACCGCCAGAACGTTCTCCATTAACAACTACAGTTTGTATCCTATCATGCAGGTATGAGGCTATGAGGTTCTGAGCTTGTCCTTTAATCCCATAGTGACTAAGTTTACGCAATAAAGTACAATGTTCAACGCAGTCAAATGCCTTGGAGAGGTCACAAAATATCCCCAAAGCATTTTTTGAGTTTTCCCATGCCTTATATACAGGGTGTCCCAAAAAGTAGTGATGAACGGAAGCTGGGAGGTAGAGGACCTAGAGGGCTATCCGAATCACCCCCATATATGTTATGCGATTTTTCGTATTTTCGGAGTTATGACGTTTTTTTCAATTTTTCACCTATCGCCGAGTACGATGATATTTTCACTCATGGTGACGTCAATTATTGCAGAAGATGCGTGATTTTTTTTTTGTGTGCTAAGCTGAAAGATAGGCCAGTTCAGTATGGTAACATTTACTATCGTTAGATCTTTGCATGGAATAAAAAAAAGAATTAAATGTCAAGGAAGATAAAATTACCCAGTATGTTCACCACTTCAAGGGCCCGTAAAAAAATAAAATCACATAAAAAAGTTTTCCGTTTGGCTTTTAAGAACTTGCTCTATCTATCAGGTAGCTACCCTGAAAATTTGATTTTATTATTCAGAAGGCTTCAATCGAAAAATTGAAATCTAAATGTGGTAAGTGCAAAAATTTTATTAACATGATGATCATTAAAACGAAATTAAAACCAATAAATAGGTGTTTAATTATCAGATTTTTTTAAATAACCCCGCTGTTGCTCAATGCAAGTGCGACATCACCTTAAAAAGTTGTCTTTTAAATATCAGAATGCCCTTTTATCATTTTTAATGGTTTCTTCTGCTACTATGAATTTCCGGGTTATTTCGTCCAAATTGTGGCATTCTCTCAAGTAGCCGAGGTCTTTTTAGTATCCCCATTGAAACAAATTAATGGGGTTTAGGTCGAAGGACCGTGGAGGCCAGGCTTTAAGGCAGGCGTCACCGGCGCATGCGCAGGCTGCAACGACCAATCCATCTTTCAGGGTATCTTTGCCCTTTAGCCTGGCCTCCACGGTCCCCGGACATAAACCCTATTGATTTTTTTCCGTGGGGATACTACAAAGACGAGAGACTAACACAATTTGGACGAAATAACCCGGAAATTCATAGTAGCAGAAGAAACCATTAAAAATGATAAAAGGGCATTCTACTATTTAAAAGACAACTTTTAAGGTGATGTCGCACTTGCATTGAGCAACAGCGGGGTTATTTAAAAAAAATCTGATAATTAAACACCTATTTATTGGTTTTAATTTCGTTTTAATGATCATCATGTTAATAAAATTTTTGCACTTACCACATTTAGATTTCAATTTTTCGATTGAAGCCTTCTGAATAATAAAATGAAATTTTTAGGGTAGCTACCTGATAGATAGAGCAAGTTTTTAAAAGACAAATGGAAAACTTTTTTATGTGATTTTATTTTTTTACGGGCCCTTGAAGTGGTGAACATACTGGGTAATTTTATCTTCCTTGACATTTAATTCTTTTTTTATTCCATTCAAAGATCTAACGATAGTAAATGTTACTATACTGAATTGGCCTATCTTTCAGCTTAGCACACAAAAAAAATCAAGCATCTAGCGCAATAATTCACGTCACCATCAATAAAAATCTCATCGTACTCAGCGATAGATGAAGAATTGAAAAAAATGTCCATAACTCCGAAAATACGAAAAATCGCATAACATACATGGGGGTGATTCGGATAGCCCTTTAGGTCCTCTACCTCCCAGCTTCCGTTCATCACTACTTTTTGGGACACCCTGTATATGTGTTAGTAGTGCAACTCCAGCATCTGTGGTTGAGCGCCCCTTTGTGAAACCAAACTGTTTGGTGTGCAGCAAATTATTAGATGCAAAGTGACTAGTCAATTGGTTTAATATTAACTTTTCGAATACCTTACTTAATGTTGGTAAAATCGAGATAGGTCTATAGTTGTTACAGTCTTCTTGATCGCCTTTCTTAAATAGAGGTATAACTTTACTAAGCTTTAATAAATTAGGAAATGTACCATAGTCACAACACTTATTAAATATAAAAGCTAAATTGTTCGCAATATTTTCTATTATATTATTAACTAAATTTACGGACATTCCCCAAAGATCACAAGTATTTTTTAAATTTAGTGTCTTAAAGGCTGTAACAATATCATTAGCAGTTACGTGTCGCAATTCAAATAATGTGCTGCAACCCGCAACATGGTCCCTCAAAAAGGTCTCTGCAAGTGCTGAAGACGAATTTAAATTATTAGTAATGCTAGCAGGGACACTACTAAAGAAATCTTCAAATGCAAGCGCAACATCAACATTTTTGTCAATAACCATGCCATTATTAACAAGTTTTATGGTATTACTTGATTTGCTTTTACCCATTTCACCATTAATAATAGACCAAACTGTTTTAACTTTATTATCCGAGTCGCGTATTTTATCTCTGATATACAAACGCTTCGCAGTAAAACAAACAATTTTAAAAGTTTTTGAGTAATTTCTAACATAACTAAGAAAAGATGGGTCTTTATTATATTGCTTCATACCATATAACTCATAAAGAACGATCCTACACCTATGTATGCTAGGTGTCGCCCATTTACTAAATGGTAAATCCTTGGTAATATTTAAAGATTTAACTTTAAATATTTTTTCAAATTCATTATGCACTAAATTAAAAAGATTTTTAAACATTTCACAAGGATTATTATGACAGGATTGATCATTCAGTACGGGCAGGTTTTTATTAATATTATCTCTAAATTTATTAATGCCTTTTTTAGTTATAGGCCTAACATTAATTCTTTTAAATTCAGGTAAACAATCCCATTCAAAAACTACTTTCTGGCCACAGTGATCCGAAGTGAGTGTATTGAGAATATTTTTCTCTAAACAGTTGCAGTCGCAGTATATATTATCAATACAGGTTGCAGAAGTAGGTGTGATTCGTGTGGGTTCATTAAAAAGTTTGTACAGATTAAATGACTGAAACAAATTAACAATTCGTGTTGCAGTTTGTGTTTGTAAAAGTATATCAATATTAAAATCACCACATACTATAACTTTTTTTTTACTCCTACTTAAACGCTTTAATATTTCTTCCATGACTGTCTCAAACATATTATAGTCACTGGAAGGGGGTCTATAAACGCAAACAATAACATAACGCTCCAGCTCCACACAGGACAGTTCAATGGTCCGTTCAACAGAAAGACTAACAATGTCAGTTCGTTCTTTACATTTTACACTATCATGTACAAAAATAACAGAACCTCCGTGAATAGCCTGTGTCCTAAAGTATATACTTTTTAATTTGTAATTTTCAATATTTACTAACGACTGACATTGTTTAAGCCAATGTTCTGTTACACAAAATATTTTAATATTGTTATCATTCAGAAACAATTCTATTTCTAACAATTTGCTAGCCAAGCCTTGAATATTTTGATGCACAATGGAAAAAGACTGCTTAGCTGTTGTCTTATAAACTAGTTTAAATCTAGCTTAGGGCTAGATTGTCTGTCAATACTTAACCTTGGTTGATGTATATAATTACTACTACATAAAATTATAGTAGATCGATGGTCTGATACCGAACATGTACCAGACTGATTAATATTATATGCTATTAACATAGCAAGTTCTCGCTTATATCTAGATGGCAGATACACTGTATTCTTTGTCAAAGTAAAAGATTTAATACATAAGTTAATGTCAAAGTAAATGAATGCATCACGATGATGATTTGTTATGTTATACAATTTTAAATTCATATTATGAATTAATCTATTTTGTTCTTGTGTCAAACCAGGTAGGTATGGCAATGTACATAACATAAATTTACATTTAGTCTTACTACTAATTTCCAACATTTTTTGAAATCCTACATCAATATCCTTATTGAAGTAAAACTTCTTTAGGCGCGACTAGGGAGTAACTCAGATTTTTTTTCTGACGGAAGTAACGCTGTGTAGTTTCCGCCATTTAAAAATAATAATTCTGATTGGTTGTAAGTATATGTCATATACTACACGCTTCTTGACTTATACGCCAGCTAGTGGCAAATATCATAATCAATTAGGATTATTTATTTTCAAATTTTCAAACGGATCAATTGTGAATAGCAAAGTGAATGAAAAATTCAACAGTTTTAAAAACATTATTTTAAATTGCAAAATTTTTTGAAAATCTCTAAATATACTTGTTTATTTATTACTTTTAAAATAAGTAAATTAAAAATAAATTTTCTGACAATTGCGACATTTTATAATATTCAATAACAAGGTTATATTGACATGTGCGTTTTACTTCAATCGCGCGTAAAGGTTACACGCGCACACTTTTTTTTTTTTATATTTAAAGTATCTCCAAATAGTATAATTACAATATTATTCTTATTAAACCTGAAATGATCAAGTGATTTGATGATATAATTAAATGAACTGTTAGGAGTGCAAATATTAGTGACTTTAAGCCCTAAATTGTTGAGCATAGCGCCAAAACCTTGACCAATATTATCTGACAACACAATAATTTCCTGCTCGGAAAGGTGTTTAGTTTTACTAGTTGAAATTGTTGTCACGGGTTTAACACTATGTATGTCAGTGCAGTCAAACTTATGGGGCGACGGTTGCTCACTGTCACTTTTTGAACACTGACATACATATTTATTGGTCAGCGAGACCAACTCACGTCAGATGTGTTTTGTTGTTATCAATATGTTGAGAATACGCATTTTTATTTATTTTCTATTGTTTCACGTATGCTTTATTGACTCAGAACAGAAATATAATTGCGAATTCACGAATACGTGGTTCGGGGTTCTCCGCGCCAAGTTTATACAATGATTTCTTATTATTTTCTCGCTTGAAATAATTACTTACACATTTTTGAGCATTATTTTTATGTGGTTTCACACTGCAATACTGCACACCACTTATAAACTTTGAAATTCGTTTCTATAACACATATTAAATATTTTTTTAATTTTCTTCGCAATGCGTACAAATAATTACGTATTTACTAAAGAGTGATGTCACGCCTACTCCATGACACCTGCGAGCTGTTTTGGCACAGCTAGTAAATATTTTTTGAAAAATGGCTTTAATCTTCGTTAAATTTAAGTATATCACCGCAATATAGGGTTTTTCTTGTATAGTAAACGTATACACACATTATGGAAGAGGATTTCAAAATCTTTCGTCATGCCTATTTCGTTAAGTAGCTTAAAGTATCAGGAAAACATTTGACAGTAAACAGACCACCAAACACAAGGTACAGTGACACAGGAAATATTATGGTTGTGTAAGTAGACACTACAGACACTGACACACGTGAGATTGAAACATGTGATTTTTAGTATACGTAACAATGACACACATGACACTCAAATACGAGACACTGTCACAAAACAAATATGTAATATGTATTAGTCTAGTACGATAAAAGATGTGGTCATTTTCATAATTGGTATTGCAGGAGCCGGACGTGTTCCCCGCGGACTGCATGCAGCTGGGCGAGGCGCTGGGCGCGGCGCCGCTGGGCGACGTGCGCGCGGGCGACCTGCTGGAGGTGATGCTGGGCGAGGTGTACTCCCCCTCGCACTTCTGGATGATGCGCCTGGGCGACGAGTTCAACATCGCGCTCGACGCCGTCATGGACGAGATGACGTGAGTGCCTTGTACACGCACTTAACACACGACACTATAAAATGACTTCAAACACGATTCTTCACAAACGACACTTCAAACACGACACTTTACAAACACGACACTTTACAAACGAAACTTCAAACATCACACACGACACTAAACAGACGACACTTAACACAACACACTTTACACATGACACTTAACACTGACATTACAAACACGACACTACCCACAGACACTACAAACACGACACTTAACACCTGACACTTGACACACGACACTTCGAACACGACAACAGTTAAATAATTTCCATCCATTTTTGATTACATGTAGACAAAAGATTATTCTTCTTTTTTCTTTCGAATTGAAAAACTAATTCTGATCGATGTTTTTTTATTTAAAAGCTACACCTACCTACCTACGTAAATTTTGTCTAGTTCGGACAATTTGAATGCGATCTAGTTTTAAGTTAAAAAGATTATTTTGTTTATTCCATCTTAGTTAAATTTTATTTGAAGCAAGATTTGTATTTGGAAATGAAGTATTGACATAATTTGGTACCGGGTGCAGCGAGTACTACTCCCGCGGCGCGGGCGCGGGGCGGCGCCTGGCCGTGGGCGCCGTGCGCGAGCGGCACTGCGTGGCGTCCTGCTACGACGGCGACTGGCACCGCTCCGTCATCGTGCGCATCATGGACAGCGACACTGTCAAGGTGAGCTCTACCACACATACACATTTAACACATTTATATACATCTTCTATGCCGCATATGTGCCATTACGTTAGATTCACACGTGTGACACGTCTTAATACTTTACATAATTTTGCTAATAATTTGTACCAAAATATACGAATTATGAGTGTTTGGGCTTTTTATGTGATGAAATTTTAACTAAAGTACAGTCACGACTTACGAACGAAGAATTTGGTATTCGTTTATTGTGTTATAGGTCTACCAGAATCTGATGGCATATTTAAATTTACGAAATAAAAGATTTTCATATGGCAATTTTATTTGACAACTATCAAATTGGTTGTCAAATTATTTGTCTTCTTTGCAATTGATGAATAATTTTTAGGATTTTGTCTAAAAAATCTTCGAAAATGTTGAAAAAGCCGCTGCGATCACAAGCAAGAGGTGTTGTTTATAATGTGTATAGAAAAACATTCGATGCAGAAGGGTCAAACACATCATAATTTTCAATTTTGATATTTTATTGGTAAATTGGACTTACCCGTTTTGATACTTAAAATAAAAAATATTATAAGTAGGTAATTATAATATTGTTTGTTAATTACAATATAATTTTATGAAAACTTATTACAGGAGTTTCCAATATGGCTATTCGTCAAGTCCAAGCTGTCCAAGTCAATTTTATAATGTGTGTGTCTTTAATACTTACGAAAATAAACATAGTTTTATTTTATTTTTATTTTATTTTATAAAAAATTATTAGCAATCTAGTTTTGATCTGCATTATCATTACATCCATATTTTTACATGGCATAATGATAATGAATATACAAATATAGGTATGTGTAAATAATAATATGTATTACATAGATAAAAGTAATATGTATATTATACATGTAAGTATGTACCTACATAATATTAAGTGGATATTTCATTATTAAGTACAGTATTGTTCACTTATGTAATGTGCCTAATGATGTTGAGGACAAAATAAAAAATAAGCAGTATCAAGATCGTTCAGTCCATTTTCCCTAGGGTTGCACACTCAAAATTTTGATTTCCCAATTTGCCATCAGATTCTGGTTTACCTATACCACACCCCGGGCACTCCATACAAAATTATCGTTTTGACAGTCACACTGTAGAGAATGCAAATGTGTGTGTTAACGCTTTATGGTTGGCACATTTTTGACTAGCGTAAAAAAAAATTGCGTTTTTCTGATGAAATACATCCGTAAACAGCACAATACGTAACCATTTTCTACGAAAAACGATAATTACAAATCCAAAATAATAAAATTACTTTAAGTCAATTTGATCAATGTTGTCAATCTTCGTTGCGTATCGTCCCTGTAGAAAAATGTGGACCATTTTTAGACTGATCGTGCGGGGTGAGGTAAGTGTTTAATTTTGGCGGGAGGCGGAGAGCGTCCGTTCTGTAGCGTTTAGCTACTATTATGTATTCTGTGGTGTTACACTAAAAAGCGCGTTTCACTTGTTTATTGTTGACTCGCGTGTCGGTGTCGCGGGCAGGTGCGGCACGTGGACTACGGCACGGTGGAGGCGTGCGCCGTGTCGGGGCTGCGGCCGCTGCTCCGCCGCTGGGCCGCCCTGCCCGCACAGGCGCTGCGGGCCCGCCTGGCCGGCGCCGCGCCCGCGCACGCCCGCGTGTGGCCGCGCCCCGCCGCCGCCGCCTTCCTCGCCGCCGTGCGCGAGCGCCGCCTCGTGGCGCACGTGCTCACCGCGCCGCAGGTACTCTACTCGTTACGTGTAATGACTGAGTCGAATTTGACACTTAAACCTTTCTGTAATGGGCAAGTAAAACTCGATATTGTTTTACTTGTCCATTACAGAAAGATTTAAGTGTTAAAATCTATTCAGTACGTTGGTTAAAACCTATATTGACTGAATGTCTGCTTTTTAAATAAGTCAATAAGGTTACTGTTTGAGGGTGTCGGTCAATATCCTTATTGATTGATTTTATCTGACAAAATCAGTTAAAACAAAATCAGACGGCCTTAGTCAATAACCTTATTGACTAACTAGATTTCCGCCCACGGCTTCGCCCGCGTTTTCAAAGGAAAACCCGCATAGTTCCCGTTCCCGTGGGATTTCCGGGATAAAACCTATCCTATGTGTTAATCCAAGTTACCCTCTATATGTGTGCTAAATTTCATTGTAATCGGTTCAGTAGTTTTTACGTAAAAGAGTAACAAACATCCATACAAACTTTCGCCTTTATAATAGTATTAAGATTTTACCGGTCAATAAGGCTATTGACTGGTTCAAGGTTTTGACTGTAACATATATACTCTAAGGCTTTAACTATATAACGATAATCTTGTAATTTCCAGGAGGACGGGATCCTCGAAGTGCTTCTTATCGACACATCAACGGAAGAGGACGTGTGCATCCAGTCGGAGCTGATCCGCGCGGGCCACGCCGTGCTCTGCACCACGACCCCCTCCGTAAGTCGCTCCGACCCCTCCAACCCCTCTAAGCCCGGCAACCCCTCGAACCTCGACAACAGCCGCGGCTCAGACGACACGTGCTCCGATATATCGGCCTCCGCCTCGGAAGTGACCGGTCCCCGCCGCATACCAACTTGGGAATGTGACGATAAAGACAATAATAACATCAAAAGTGCGCGACTCTCACAGATCAAGGCGATCAACGATAAATTAGCTAAAACTAAACTAACAAAGATTAGTGAAGTTGAGAGCAGTGTGAAGTGTAAAGCGCTGCAGAAACGTCTCGAGTTGGCAAACAAATATCGACTTTGAATCTAAATGAACGTATTCTGTATATTTCTGTGACTTTCTTTATATGTGTATACTTATGTGTATAAAATTTGATTTGATTGTACCTTTATCATTGATGTAAATTAAAAATAAATTTGGACCTAGAATAGACCCCTGCGGCACCTCCACCTGTCAACTAAATCATATTAGTTGAATACATATAATCAAAAAATTTATCGATTTAATAGTTAAACGAGACAAATAAGTTATCGAATCTAACCTATTCTATATATCTAACCAATCTATCTAACCAATTTTGGCCATATCCATATTATAGTAGTTTTTACATGATCGAACAAACATATTATTTTCATGCATCAATAATTTTTATTATTCAATCTGTAGTTCCATATTAAAGTTTTACTTTTTATTCTTATCATTCAAATATTCACCATTTCACATTGTAAATAATATTATTTATACACATATGTGTACAATGATTATGGTAAAATATTATTATTTTTGTAAAGTGGGTAAATGGTTGAATGGAAGATGTTTTATATTATGTATGTGTAAAAACATGTATTTGATAAGGCAACTATTTCATTTATTCAATACTAGCTTACCGCCCGCGGCTTCGCCCGCTTTTTCTAAAACCTAATAAATTATATACTAAAACCTTCCTCTTGAATCACTCTATCTATTAAAAAAAAAACCGCATCAAAATCCGTTGCGTAGTTTTAAAGATTTAAGCATACAAAGGGACATAGGGACAGAGAAAGCGACCTTGTTATATTTATACAATGTAGTGATGATTTATGTCACATTTTGTATACTAATAAGTTTTTATATTCTGATCAAGCAATTAGTAGCATTTTATTTATCTTAAGACTTTGTTAATACGTGAACCGGTCTAGAACGTGTTATAAATAGGTTGTAGTTTTTTTATAGCTTAAAAATGTTTATAAATATTATAAAAAAGAAAAAGCGAAGGCGGGATTTGTGTTTCGAACCTGCGTCTTTTGCCGTATCGTGACGCCTGATCGTTTGACCACAGTATAGTAAAAGACACAGATCAGAATTCCGCCTTATGGTCACATATTTTCTATTCTTGAAATAAATTCAGAGAGCTGTTGTTGTTCATCTGAAATATACTTTAAACATTTCCAAGATTATGCTGCGATATCTGACTAGTTGAATCAATGCGAAATACTCAATGATGACTTTTTTTTAATATACACCTATATTTAAATTACGTGTTTTGGTGGGTGAGACCATTAAATATCTTTGATATAATCACAAAAATCATTGTATACTATGTTAAACAATATAAACTGGATCACATCAATATCTTATGCTTTGTTTACAATAAAATTATTAGCGTTAATAATGACGATCAAGGGTCACAGAATAATTATTGATGATTGAATGAGTTTCGGTTTCAACTATTAATACCGTTTGTTTTGCTTGAGGTTATATACATATTTTGAGTAGTTATTAGCCTAAGGGCCGATTTTTCAATGCTTGGATAAAACTTATCCGTAAAATAAAGTATTAACACGATAATATTAAAATGTCACGTAAACTGTCAAATACGGGCAATTAGAATACGTTTTTAAAATGGTAGTTTTATATATTATTCGACGAATAAGTGTTATCCAAGGATTGAAAAATCAGCCCTAAATGAATTTGCGAAATATTTTATTCTTTGTAAAAAGACGCTCTATATTTATATGTCACAGGTCATGAAATGGAAACGTAAACTGTTTTTTTTTTATAACTTATTTAAGTTTTTTATAAGAAATTCATTGACCATTTAGCTATTGCGACATGATTACATAAAAAGTATGTAGCGTCTTTAGAACTCGGGTATATAACCTCCGACATCTGAACGATCCTCGCCACGAATATCTAATTTTAAATTGAGTATTTTATAAAGTATACATAAAATTAACGAGTCGGATCGGTTTACAGAAGTCGGAGAGTTACCTGTACCCGACGTTCCACGCGCTGGAGAACGGGCTCACGCCGAACTACGCCGAGATCCACGCGTACATCCGCGACGGCGTCATGCTGGACTTCGTGGAGGAGTACCGGCGCCACGTGCCCGCCGCGCTGCCCTCCCCCTCCCCCTCGCCCTCCACCTCCCCGTGCCCCAGCCCCTCCCCGTCCCCTTCGCCGCCTCCCTCGCCCCTGCCCTCCCCCTCCCCCTCCCCCTCCCCGCCCGCGTCCCCGCCGCACGTGCAGTCCGCCCCGCTGCTGCCCTCCATGCCGGCGGCACCGACCCCGCGCCTGCCGCGCTCCGCCAATCATCTCAACCGCATTCCCCAACACGTCAACAAGAGCGAAGCGAACACGAACCAGCACAACATGCGAACACGGGCGCACAGGCCTCAGCGGCCGTCGTACCCGCCCGCGCCACCGATGCCGTTGCCGCCGGTTTTCGTGGGCCCGTTCCCGCCCATGTACCCCGCGTTCCCCGCGCCCTTCCCCTACCCCTACCCGGCGCCGTTCCCGTGCGAGCGCGCGCCCTACCCGCCGCACATGCCGCCCACGCCGCAGGTGCCGCCCGCGCCGAGCGGGGCCGGGGGGGCGGGCGGGGCGGTGAGTATCCCGGCGTCGGAGTGCGAGATCTTCGCGACGCTGAGCCGCGTGGACCCGGCGGCGGCGCAGCGCTACATGCTGGACGCGATCAGCCGCGCCAGGGCCGGCGCGAGCACCAGCAGCACGGCGAGCTGCGTGCGGCCGCGCAGCTCCACGCTCAACCCGGACGCGCCGGAGTACCGCTCGGTGGCCACGAGCCCGCTCGGCCTCGACACAGGGGAGTGCGTGCGCCCGCCGCCCGGCTTCGAGAAGAAGTGACTAGTCCTGTGCATATAGTTGTATACGAATACGTTTGTACGTTTTTTTTTGATAAACTTTTTGCGTGTAGCGGGTATCAGTTTTGGTTCTATAAAAATAATTTTGATCGAATGTCAAATTTCGACATACCTATATGGCCAAATAAATAAATAAATATATGTTGCTGGAATTAATACGGGTGTGTCCTAAGAGTTTGTCGATTTTTCGATGATAAAGATTGAGTGACATATTACACATTGAACTGACGCAAATAAATAATCTTATTTCTTTTTTTTATGACATAAAAAATATCTCTATTCGAACCGACTTCGATGTGTACGAGTGATATAGTACTGTTGTAAAATTATTTTCGTTAACGCAATAAATGAAACCGACAGGCAGTTAGTTATTTTTGTGATTTATATTTGAATTTTCTAATGTAGTTTTAAGTGTTACATTTATTTTATATTTAGTCTTTAAGAAAACTGAACTTGATATATTTCTGTTTTTTGCATTTTTCTTTTTGTAGTTATAACATACGTTTATAATGGTACATTTATTATAGTTTATTGCAGATGCGAGTATTACAGTACTTGAAAATTTGACTAATTCAAATTAAATATATTATCTATTTTTGTTTACATATTATGTATATGTATGACTTGACTTTTTCGATCGGTTCCTTACGTAACTAAATGTTGACTCCAATAATACATTTATAATAATAGGTCTCACCCACCGTGCTTTTATTAATAAGTTCCTCATATTCTAATATCGTAGCTGTAGCGTTATTTTGACCTGTTTTAAATGCTTGCAATACATAAAATGTTTGTAAAGTAAAAGTGTACGGTAAACTTAGTACAATAAGGAAAATATGTTAAGACTCTGTGATATAAGCTGTCTTAGAATGTTGTTACAACAATAGCTATTTGCTACATCCATACTTTAAATAATAAAATGTGAAAAATCTTATGTTTTGTTTCTATTTCAATTACCATTTTTCCTTCCTCTTATCTTTAAATGAATGATAAAGACATTAAAGTACAATAAACAGTAGTAGTAAAAAATTGAATGAAACTTTTAGGAAAATATATACCTATATTTAGTCCATTGAAATGTTACATTTTAAAGATTTAATGTGTATTACTCAGAGGGCGAAATGCATAAGTTTACGTATAAAAAATCATTTTCAGTAAAGCCATTTTTACTTCCTGTATAAAATTAAAATAATTTGCTAGTGTCAAAATCGTTTCAGTCTCGCTATTCAGGGTTGCTACATCATGCAACATGTATGAATGCAGCACCCTCTTTTTATTGCATGACTACAGACAGACTGTAATATACCTATTCAGTTACTGTAATAGGGTACGATTTTTTTGTTCAGTTATTGAAAAAGAGTAGTGATTGCTCATCGCTCATACCACGCTCATATCATATATTCACAGAGGCGGCTCGTCCTCAGGAGCGCTGGTGCAGTGAACTCCCATAAATAATTATAATAAAGTTATACCTGCTCATTATTTAAAATCTATTGTAAAAAACTCCAATACTGATATCAATAAAATAAGTACCTTTACACATTACAAATAAAATACATTACATAAACTCTTGTTCATTTAATAAGTAACGCGCGAAAAGGAGCTTACGGAGCGCTCTCGATTGCGCTCCTATGAAACAACATTCAGTACATTGCCTACTGACATACGAAATCCAATATGAGTGAAAGAGAAATTTCGCCACAGTCCTGTGCGTGAAACGAAAGATTTACTATGGAAAAATAGCCATTATCGGAGCGCCGCTCTCAAGCGACGTTGCGCATCGCATGCGGCATGACAGCAGCAATTGCGCGCGACGTTGCCACTCCTATATTATAAACAAACACTATGAATACGCTCGCGAATTCAAATTCGGGGATTTTCTAATTTTGCTAAATAATAATTGATTTCGTTTTGAAATACTTTTTTAGTGTTTATTTAGACACTAGATTTCCGCCCGCGGCTTCGCCCGCGTTTTCAAAGGAAAACCCGCATAGTTCCCGTTCCCGTGGGATTTCCGGGATAAAACCTACCCTATGTGTTAATCCAAGTTACCTTCTATATGTGTGCTAAATTTCATTGTAATCGGTTCAGTAGTATTTGCGTGAAAGAGTAACAAACACACACACACACACATCCTCACAAACTTTCGCATTTATAATATTACTAGTAGTTAGGATTAAAACTGCCTTTTACATTGTCTCTGATTAATTTTTTTAATTTATCTGTCAAATTAAATACTTAATTAAAATAAATAATAATATTACCTTCACAATCGCCTAACAACGGTTTAAAGCAATCTTCCGTATCCTCTCCATTATCCTCTCCTATCTCACGGAACCGTTGTATTAAGTTCTTTTCTGAATTATTTCGGAGAACACGAAATACAAGGTTATTTATTATGCATAGGTACCATGTTTAAATATAAATTTATAGTTGAATCGTTTCTATCGCCTTAAATACGTATTTTATCATAATTTATCACTTGAAATTTTTCCCACAAAGAGACTTTCCCGACTTATGGATTTTTCCTGACTTATAGAATTTTTTGCGATAAAGAGAAATTTTCCTCACGCATAGAAATTTTCCTAGAATTTTTCCTGACGTAAAGAATTTTTCCTGACTTATACAAATTTTCCTGACTTATTGAAATTTTCCTGGCTTATAGAAATTTTCCCGACTTATGTAATTTTTCCTGACGGATAGAAATTTTCCTGGCTTAAAGAAATTTTCCTCACGTATAAAAATTTTCCTTGCTTATAGAAATTTTCCTTCCTTATAATTTTTCCTGACTTATACATATTTTCCTGGCGTATAGAAATTTTCCTGACTTATTGAAATTTTCCTGGCGTATAGAAATTTTCCTGGCTTATAAACAAAACATTTCCTGACTTATACATATTTTCCTGGCGTATAGAAATTTTCCCGACTTATTGAAATTTTCCTGACGTATAGAAATTTTCGTGGATTATAAACATTTTCCTGACTTATACAAATTTTCCTGGCGTATAGAAATTTTCCCGACTTATGGAAAATTTCCTGGCGTATAGAAATTTCCCTGGCTTATAAACATTTTCCTGACTTATTAACATTTTCCTGACGTATAGAAATTTTCCTTGTTTATAGAAATTTTCCTGACGTATATAAATTTTCCTGTCTTATAAACATTTTCCTGGCTTATAAACATTTTCCTGACTTAAACAAATTTTCCTCACGTATAGAAATTTTCCCGACTTGGAAATTTTCCTGACGTATAGAAATTTTCCTGGCTCATAAACATTTTCCTGGCGTATAGAAATTTTCCTTCTTTAAAGAAATTTTCCTGGCGTATAGAAATTTTCTTGGCTTATAAACATTTTCCTGACTTATAGAAATTTTCCTGGCGTATAGAAATTTTCCTGGCGTATAGAAATTTTCCTGGCTTATTAACATTTTCCTGACATACAAATTTTCCTTATCTATAGAAATTTTCCTGACGTATAGAAATTTTCCTGGCGTATAGAAATTTTCCTTTCTTATCCCTTAATTTGGTCCGGTGTGACGGATACTTATTTAAAATAAATCCTGCCAAGTTTTTATTTCATGTTCATCGATTTCTAATCGATTAAATGTTTATTTATACCATAAACAAATAGAAAAAAATTTAGTAATGATTGTGACAACATTGCATATGTCAGTTGGGACGCAAAATGTCTGTGAAAAGGCAGCCACCTGTTTGGCTCAAGGTATTTATAACTATTTTTCTTATTTTTTGTGGAAAAATGAATTGAATTATATATTTATTTATTAGATAATAAACATTTCTATCATTATTTACAAAAACATTCACACTTTATTACATTTTTATGGTGTTTATTTGTAACCAAAATGTTTTGTCCGTCACAGCGGACATTGCTAATTGTATAGAAAAGTACCACTTTATTACTATGTCCGCTGCGGCGGACACCGCCAAAATGTGTGTGCTTCTGTTTGTTTGGTTATGGTTCTGAGTTTGGATTTTTTTTCTTTGCCAACAGCCTAACCGCGCAAGTAAAATTATTGCTTTAGTGCCGAATGAACATGCACCTTCCGATGCTAGCGAAATATCAGATTTGGAAACTGAATTGCATGATGCAAGTACTAATTCTTCCACCCCTTGTTTTCTCCTGCACCATCTTCCCTTGCTAACGTAACAGTAGATACATCCGACGATGAAGAATTACACTCCGAAGATTCTGATAGACCTGCTGATGACCAGATTCTTTCGTGCGTAAATTGGCGAGTCTTTTTTTGAAAATGTTCTATCCCTATCTGCTATTCCTAGATTGCCTGCAACGCCTATAACACCAATAGCTTCTTGATTAGCACCCCGAAAAATAAGATCTAAGAAACCACCCACAGTCAAAGCCAAAAGACCAAAAAAAAAACAACTTTCAGCTGACTTACAATTATTGGAGAGTAAATCAATTCCGTCACCAAGCGACAATAGAAGAAGGTGAGGAGGATGATTACATAGACATGCCAGAAGATGATTCACCTTTGAGTTTCTTTCACCTTTTTTTCTCAAGATATTTTTACTAGTTTCGTAGAGCAGACAAACTAATATTCAGTTCAAAAAACCGGCAAGTCAATTCAACTAACAGAAGAAGAATTTAGACTTCTTTTTTAATTTTCATACAAAATAAACATGAATTGTTTTTTTTTTTTAATTTTCATATAAAATAAACTGTACTCCGGTATCAAATAGTTCTATAATGTTCATTTCTGTATTTTTCTTTAGTAAAAAAACATAAAATTAACTGTGGTTTTTATTTACCGTAATTTGGCAGTGTCCGCTGTGACGGACACCAGTTTTCCCAGCAGTGGGCTATTGTAGATTTTTTTTTTCATTTTTCGAGAACTTTATGACATACTCCTGAAACCACAAAATTGTCAAATTCATATATTTTGAATATTTTTATCGGTGCCAAATTAAGGGTTATGGAAATTTTCCAGCTTATAGAAATTTTCCCGACTTATGGAAATTTTCATGACTTATCGTAATTTTTCTGTCTATCGAAATTTCCCTAACTATTGTTAAAAGCATTTTTCTAATCTTCCTAAAATTTACGACTGATTAAAGTACTACCAACCACCCACCTATTCCCACCCACATCCCGTACGCTATGCTCTCTATCCACAGGCCGCGCGTACGCAGAATAGCTCAGTATAGACTGCATAGCTAGCGAACGTATAAACTCGCGCGGTCGTTGGGCGCTTTCACCAGGGCCCTGGAATTATGGAATTATTATTAATTTCATGAACAATATCATCATCATAATTTTTTTTGAAAACAATATTCATAATTATATTTTTCTTTGCCCGCGGATTCCCCGGATGTTAAATTCGCATTAGTATGAGTCGTTTCACCGCTGTCAAAAGTTACCCATGGCCATGTCACATTAAAACGAATAAACACACTTTCGCATTTATAATATTACTAGAGGTCCGCCCCGGCTTCGCCCGTGGTACATATTTCGCAATAAAAGGTAGCCTATGTCCTTTCTCGGGTATCAAAACATCTCCATACATAGAAATCTAAATAACAAGACACTAGAAGTCGTAAGCGTGCGTGACCTTGTCGCCACTCAGGTGATTTGCACATCACCAGTGCATTCGTCACTGTTCAGTTGCTCTGGAGACGTATGAGTGTATACATGGTGTGTTTCAGCAATTCCCATTGCGGAAATTCTTCCACAAGTTGTAATTATACTTAATAAAGGAATAATATTTCATCGGAAAATATATTTTTTTAGAAATAATGCCGTTTTTCCTTAAAATTATAGAATATTTACAAGTATTACGAGTGTCACCATAGTAATCGAAATAATAACAATGAATGACACAGTCGACCATTCTTATTATCACGTTTGTTCGTATTGGAGCAAAAAGTCTCATATACTTAGGGATGTTATTCTAAAATAAACCGTAAATTCGTGCGTTAGGATACATATTCAAAAGCTTAATTTAATAGATAGTTAGTTTTCACTAAAATCAAGCTGTCCAATAAAAGGCATAGTTTACTTGTGTGTACTGTTTAGCTTTCGGTTTGAATGTGTTGATTTTGGCGACAGCGGTTTTCATACGAATTATGACATTATAGCCCTTCTATGTGTCTTGTTATTTAGATTTCTATGATCTCCATACCAAATTTCATGCAAATTGGTTCAGTAGTTTAGGCGTGATTGAGTAACAGACAGACAGACAGAGTTACTTTCGCATTTATAATATGTATCAATATGGATTTTTGTAATAAATTATCCTGCTAACGCTATTGTATTTTCGTTGTTTTATTTCAAGTGAACACCCATACAATTTTTTCACGAGCCGCCTCTGTATATTCATATATATATGTTCAATTATTATCGGTTTTTGTTTTGTGGTAATAGTTCGTATTTTAGTATGTGGTTATGAAATCGAATGCTGTCAAAGTCGGAGCATGAATGGTTATTTTAACAAAAAGCTATTGTATCTGAACTAAAAATTATCTAAATAAAACAAAATAATAAATGTGAAATAATATTAATTGAAATCTTCAATAATTTCATAGCCACGTTTAGGTAAGAACATGGGTAAGAAGTAATTTTTAAGTAGAATTCAGTAGAATACCGATATCTTTTTCTTATAATCAATATTTTAAAGACTGTCAACATTGTTGGAAACTGTCTCGTTTAAAAATGTCTGTCATGAGTCATCTGTGGTCTGTGCTGTATGATTAAAAAAAATATGATAACAAACATGGCGTGCTAGCAGTGCGTCATTTAATTCTGTTTACAAATTATTAATTTATCATAAATCTTCGATTAAATAGATGATGCGGTTACATAGAGAGCAACGAATGATCAGTGTCGCTTCCAAAAGGTACAGGAGCTCGGCTATCGGTCCAATGGGAGTGTAGCGAGTGATTAACGGCGAGCGCGATAACAGGAGGGGCCGGGGCGGCGGCGCTCGGCGGTAGCGGCGTGGGCGGGTGATATGCAAGCGGCGCCGACGCGCTACGTGTCCGCGAGCGAGTTGTATTCGACCGACGAAGTGGAGCTGCTGCTGGAGGAGATCAGGGAGCTGGAGCCGACGAGCTGCAGAGGGGAGGACGTGCAAGACTTCGAGATCGCGGGCAGCGGGTGCGCGGGCGCGGGCGGCCGCTCGCCCGCCGCCACCGACCTCACGGACCACTCGTGGGACTCGCACGCTCACTACTCGCGCGTGCCTCCGCCCCGGCCGCAGGCCCTCGCCCCTCTCTACTGCCGACTCTCCTACCTCTTGACGCCCTACGGATCGCTTACTTTCCTGCTAGTTGTAAGTATAATATCTTCTATTTCACAACAAAATTCATTGTGATACAGCATAACTATACCCAAATACAATACTCAGCATCAGTTTCTTTAGATCAAAGAAATTATCTCGTCTGAAGAGAAAAAACATCCAATCTTGAAATAAGATCAATAAAGATCAATAAAATATGTAAGGATATTCCAAAGGAATCTATTCTCCACCCAATTGATGAAACACAAAAATGTATTCAAGATGTCCCAAAAAATGATCCTGAAATACTCATAATCGGTGGACAACAATTTATTGGCTTGGCGCCCATACTCATCCGCAGTCGACGAAACACCAAATACCAAAAGTATAAAATTCACTCTTTCACGAAGCCTTATGCGCCCGCAGCAGACATCCTTTCTTGTAGCAACATGTTGCGAGATTATGATGATAATTACCTAATTATATCCATTGGTGAAAATGACAGTAATCCGTTTCAGTTGATGGCGAGTTTAACAAAGACTTTAGGATCATTCAAAAATGCCAAAATAATAGTTGTTAATGTGTTTCAAAATAGGTTCTTAAATGAATTTAAGTTAAATCAAATGTTATTGCATGTATGTAATAACTATAAAAATTGTACATTTTTAAACGTATGTAATTTTAGTATGTATCCTTCTATGAATTATATTTGTAAACGAATCAATTTCTTAATCGATATGCAATTCTATACTGACCACTTTTTATGTTTAAAAAACTTTAAATTAAAAACAAGCGCAGTTTCACAACAGAATAAACCTAAACAATTAAATCCTATTCTAAAAAAAGGAACTATACCTTACTTATTTTCTTTGATGAATAATAAAAATCGCGAAAAAAATAAAACCCCGACAGAACAGCTTGCACCCACTGAATCGTCGTCTTCTTTTTTTCGGCTAAATCAAAGCGCTCTCTAAATGCGTCTCATTTTACGTTACTTCATCAAAATATAGCTGGCCTATTGAACAAACTGGAAGCAGTTGAACTTACACTGAATGAGTTATTATCTGAAAATACGTACATTGATGTAATTTGTTTCTCCGAAACATTTGTTAGATTGGGAGATGAGTCAAATATTCGATTTAAAAATTTTAAGTTGGGTAGTATTTTTTCAAGGAGTAAGGAAAAACGCGGAGGAGTTTGTATACTTGTAAATAAGTTGATAGATTGCACCCCAGTCCCCTATTGTACTGATATTTCTACGGAAAAGGCCTTTGAATGTTGCGGTATCGAAATACGCTCTATGAATATCATCATTATATGCATTTACAGGATACCTAATTCCAATCCAAATGAGTTTCTAAACAGATTTGTAATACTGCTGGATAAACTGACAAAAAATAACAAAAAAAGAATTATAGTAACGGGAGATATGAACATTGATATTCTTAAAGAAAATTATATATCTCAAAGCTTGCAAGACATTCTCCTAAATTATGACCTTATCCTACATATTAATGAACCAACGAGACAAAATTCATGCTTAGATTTAATTATAAGCAACATAAAAAATGCAAAAGGAGCAGTTCATCTACTTGGTCTTTCGGATCATGAGACAGGTCAAACTTTACATTGCCCTATTCAAAAAAAAAGTTTACCTTTAGTGTCACATATAAAAAGGCGTGATTTTTGTAAAGAAAATATAACAAAATTTCAAAAATGTTTATCAAGTCTATCATGGAGTGAAGTCTACATACAAAACAACTGTAACGAAGCATTCAATAAGTTTCATGATTACTTCATACTTTTCTATAACTTATGCTTTCCTATCAATACCATTAAAATAAAAAATCGAAACATTGGACCTAAATGGATAACGAAAGGGTTAAGAGTATCCTCGTTAAGAAAAAGAAAACTGAGATACACGTACTACAAAACACATTCTACAAAAAACAAAGAAGCTTTTAAAAAATATGATAAGTTGCTCAAAAAATGTATTAAGAACTCCCAAATGAATCAAAACTGTTCTTACCTTAGTAAAGCGAACAATATATGCAAAGCTACTTGGAATATTATAAGTGACAAAGTAGAAGAAATAAAAATTCATAATTACCTAGAATGTATTAACTCTGGCTCTATAACGCTTACGAAACCGGAACATATTGCAAATTCATTTAACGAATACTACACTAAGCATGTATCCCCAGAAGCAAGCTGCAAACTAGGCATCGAGCCCAGAGAAGCGACTATGTTTCTTTTCCCCTGTACCGAGACTGAAACTATTCAAGTAGTTAACTCGTTAAAAAATACAAATTCAGTGGGATATGACGAGATATGTGTTTTTATTATTAAATTATGTATTAATCTTATTGCTAATGTATTGACATATTTGATTAATCTATCATTTGATGAAGGTATTTTTCCGGATAGACTGAAATACTCAATTGTAAAACCGATTCACAAAAAAGGCGATAAAAATGACATTAATAATTATAGACCTATAACACTTATTCCAATAATTTCTAAAATATTCGAAAAAATAATGCATAAAAGACTAATAGATTATTTAAGTAAATTCTCGATACTAAAACATGAACAAAACGGTTTTCAAAAAGGAAAGTCCACAACACTAGCAGCATACCAGCTTATACAGAGCATTCTAGAAAATATTGATAGTGGTACTAGCGCAACGGTCATATTTTTTGATATGAGTAGAGCATTTGATTGTGTTAACCATAGTATCCTACTAAATAAGTGTGATATGTATGGAATAAGAGGTCCCTCATTAAATTGGATAAAATCCTATCTCATCAATCGTATGCAATGTGTCGAGATTGCATGTAGTGGTGCTGGTCCAGAAGTAAAAACTATACGATCAACCTCCAGACTCAACAGTTCAGGTGTACCTCAGGGAAGCGTGCTTGGACCGCTTCTCTTCTTACTCTATATTAACGACTTACCAAACGTAACTAACTACAAATGTACCCTTTATGCTGATGACATTTCTGTGACTATATAATACCTAATGTAACTTCGGATTTGACATGTAATCATAATTTAAAATTGACATTGAATAGAATAATTGACTGGTTAGAAATAAACAACTTGACGGCTAACTTAGCAAAGACGAAAGTAATGCAGTTCCATAATTACAAACAAAGAAAATGTGACATTAATTTAATTTATAAAGACATTATATTGGAAGAAGTTGATGAAATAAAATTTTTAGGCATTATATTGGACAGCAATTGTAATTGGAAATCACATATTAATCATCTCTGTTCGCGTATAAACAAATTTGTGTTCGCCTTACGCCGTTTAAGGACCATAAGTTCAGAAAAAATTGCTCTTACCGCATACCATGGCTATGTGTCATCTATACTAAGATACGGACTTATATTATGGGGCAATTCAACAAGTATGAATAGAGCATTCTTGGCACAAAAAAAAATGTATAAGAGCTATTTGCGGGGTTGGGCCGCTAGAAAGCTGTCGCCCACTATTCCGAAAATTAAATATTCTGACACTGACCTCTATGTACATACTGGAGTGTTGTGTCTTTGTTAAAAAACACCCCCAATATTTCACAAAAGCGGCTGACGTGAGTATTGTTCCCTCTCGAGATCCTGACAAACTAATTATGCCTCGTTGTAAAACTGCGCTTTTCTCTAAAAGTGGACCTATTATGCTTATAAAAATATTTAACCATGTTCCTAAATGCATAAGAAACCATACATTGAATGTGTTTAAAAATAAGTTAAAGAAATGGCTGATTATTAATTGTTTTTATAGCCTAAAAGAATTTTTTGACCTTAAATGATAATTGCTAAATCGATTGTATAATATGCATGTGTAGTGTATTAGATCTAGTACCTATCTGTTTTACGCATATATTTGCATGCTTTACACAAAGCGAAACATGCTGAACAATTATCTCTTCACATCTCTCTGTACCATGTTTTTGGCAAATAAATGTTATTTTATTTTATTTTTATTTTATTAAGATTAGCATCACTCGGTGCACATCTGAATGTGTAATTTCTTTATGGATGACAATTTGAGATCACACTGGCGAAACAGTAAACATATGGCTAAGTAACAGATTAGAATAAAAGTATAAATTTCTATGAATACCATATAGCATTGTGTATAAATTTAGATAGATATAGATTCAAAGTGCCCACAATCTTCATAATTGTTAAAAAAAAATAATTATCAAGTAATTCCAATACAAACTCAATACTTTTATCTATAGTGTGTTGAACTATAAGAATTTACATTTTCTATGCTGGTCACATGCCATTGCATTGGAATTGGATATATTTTGGCTGAGTGTTGTGGTGATATTATGCGATAAATATAAAAACCTTTTCGCTACATACATATAAACAAGATATCCCACACATAAAGTTACCATGAAACGGAGCTGGTATTTATTTCTTGCTTATGTATTAAATATACTCTCATTAGCCTTAATGAGAAATATTTCTATAGTGATTCATTATACCTCAAAGAAATGCATGCAATTAAAAGTCATAAGACTTGCTCTATATAGTCCAGCTATACTAATTATTTTGTTTTATGCAGGTCTTTAAATTACTAATGTTATTTTTTATACTAAAATATGAAATAGAAAATGTTTCACCTAATACAAATGAAATTGATAAGCTTGTACAATTGTACATTATAAGTTATCTTGATCCCATATTCAGACATAGCAAATAACAATGCAAATAACTTTATTTTTTATTAAATCATAAAATGAGTAAATAATACAGCTTTGTATTTTTAAAATATAATAATAACTAAAACTACAATATTATATTGCTACACTTATATTTTTTTTATATTAATTAGATTTGTAATGTACCTATCTACATTAGGGAACAGTGCAATCTATATTAAATTCAGTTCAATGTCTACTCGGACTACTCTCTTAAAAAATAGGGGTGGAAATTTGGAAAATGTATTTTGGCCATGCGGGCAATGTGTGTTCAAAAATAATTGTTTATACATGGCTACATAGACTAGTTGATGTTTCCAGCTGTGCACGTTTTGCGTGTGCGTGTGCACGTGGGCGGCGGTGGGGCTGCGCGGCGCGGCGGCCACGCGCCCGCTGCTCTTCGGCGCGCTCACCTCGCTCATGGCGCACGGCCTGCTGCTCGCGCTGCACATCAGCCGACTGGTAGCGCTCTTCCCCATGGACTTTACTAAATGGGTAAGTGCTTTTTATTGTTTTAAGTTGTGAATTTAAGTGCAAGTGACTCCGCTACAAAAGTTTAAATAGTAACAGCTAACTAAAGCTTTTTACTGTTTGTTTTGTTTTACTCAAAATGACTAGGATTCACTGTCCATTAACTGCTATAAAAGATAAGACTAAAGGAGAGATTAATATTATCTTTCTGGTCATGTTGACACAGTAGTACAAATCACAGCTTCTAAAGTCTGTGAAATCTATCCACTATGTGAGTATTAAATGTTTGTCAATAAAGTTATAAAATAATATTTGTATGCATTGCAGAGCGGGTGGCTGGGCGTGTGGAGCGCGGCGTGGCTGCTGAGCGGCGCGGCGGTGCTGCTGGCGGCGCCCGAGCCGCTCGCCGGCGGGCCGCACCGCGCGCCGCCCTCCGCTGCGCTGCTCTACGCCACTGCGGTACGGGTCTAAGTTAATCATTTATAACACATGATTTACTAAGAAAGCATTTTACTTCATTAATAATTATTTTCAACAGAATCTTCAAAAAAAGAAGACCTCTATGTTCTTAATTTCACTGTATTATTATTTGTTTTGTAAAATTCGATTCAATCAAAATATTTTTAACCGACTTCAAAAAAAGGAGGAGGTTATATCATCGACTAAAATATGGTGATGCTATATTACAGGGAGTGGGCCTGTGCGGGTCGGCGCTGGGCCTGGCGCTGGCGCTGGTGGCGGCGCGCGGCGGGTGCGTGCGGCGCGGCGGGCGGGCCGGGGGCCGCGCGGCCCGCCAGCCCGCCGCCGCCTACCGCGCCGTGCCGCAGCCCTCCACGTCGCGCGACGACCCCTTATAGTGACGCACCGACTTCTAGGCGCGCCCGGCCCGCCGGCCCGCCCCGGCCCGCCGACCCGCCGCCGGACAGTGATGTGTAGTGCGTAGTGTAGTGCAGTGCCAGTGGGAAGTGTTTAGTGTTTTGGTGTGGTGGAGCCGCAGTGTCGGTGAGTGTACGGTTTTTTTTGGATCAGTTTATTGAATCTGTTCTCTGTTCTATTTGTAATCTCGGTTAGTAAAGTGTACGATTTTGATGTAATATATCAATGTTCGGTACTAAATGGGAGCAGATGTAGTCAAGAGATAAGCAAATGCAGTTTTTAATGTTTGAATAAACTTTGGATTACACAGTTTACCTTATAATACAAACACTTCCCACTCGTACGACACTGGAATACCCCATGCGATGACTAGAGAGTTCCCATTAAAGCGGAGATGCCCGCGAACGGGCGCGAGTCCGCCATCCCCTGCACTTTGGCACAAAACCAGGACGTTATCGAGGCTATCGACAGAACACTCCCTAATTTTTATATATTTTATAGAAGTTAGAGTTTTATAGTTGAGGAAGTGATTCCCGAGTGATTAACATTAGAATTGATCTCCCATGTATAGTATGTTAAGGTTTAATTTAGTTTAGCCGTATAGGACCAGCGATGCGCACTGATGATGTTTCATTTACAGGACCAAAATTGTTGTTTGGTGAGACAAAGGAGACATTTTGTGACCACTTGTATCTGGTAATTAAATATTTCTGTATTATACATAAGTATGTAAAGCAATCTTGTCTTATAAATGAGAACATTAACAGATACAAGTGTGTAGGTGTGAGATAAAGTTAGCTTAGCGGAGGTCGTCTAAAACTGCCACTAGATTTTCGCCTACGAGCTCACGTCCATTGTGTTAGTCTATTGATCTCGTGTGATCGTAGTGTGAGGCAAGGATGTGTAGTTGTTGAGTTTGTATTTTATATTAACACTTGCGATGTATGGAGCATTATGAGCAGTTTGGTTACTTTATAATGTGTGAAAAGCTTCGTTTTTGTTCGTTACGGCTTTCAATTCTAACAGTAATAAGGCATGTTGCCAGGGAAGATAGAAGAATTATAAAGATGAGGATTTTTTTATTTGTATAATTGCAAGCATAATTTTTTTTACTTGTATTGCAATTTTTACGCATTTTTAAGCTTTATTGAAGATCTCATTTTACTGTTCCTTTTTGTTTAGGTGTATCTTAATTTATTTTAAAGTGTATTAATTTAACTCAAGTCTGATTTTGATGCTAGTCCATATTGGTAGTTGTAAGTTATTTATTTACTGTAAGCATTTTAAATAGTATTTTGCACAAATTAGAATATTGTGTCTGTATTTTACAAGCTTTTCTTTCCCGACATTTATTACCCCTCCCAAGAAAAGCAAAACAGTACCATGAATCAAGTTTCCAATCTAATTTAAAATACAAAATGTATTAAAGCATTAAAATTTTATATTAAGCATTCAAATGCGATTGAACATAAGCCGGTATTCAAACCCGCGTCTTTCGTCTTAAAATAAAGTTAATTCTAAGCTTTATCTACATAATGATGATCTGGTAGTTCTTATGTATTATATTCTTATATATTATATCTTTCTCTGGCATATGTTTCTTGTTTATATAGTTCATATGGTACTGTTTTGCATACAGCATTATAGTGTGAGTGCAATAAGTATATTTATTGAGGTATGTACACATGTATCCAAAGGGTAATTTTTAGTTAGGTAACCTGCGTTTATTGTACCATTGTGTAGACACTTTGTATTATGCATTTAATCTGAATGGAATATTTTCTTGCTATATGTCAGAACTTGTAAGCCCCAACTTAAGGTAAAAATGTTATTTAACTTAAAAAATCGAGTATGTAAATGAAGTTGAATACAATACATGTTTTGTTTCAATTCTAAAAATATTGACCGAAGAGCTTCCTTTTAAAACATCAATAACATAAGGATTGTATTTTTCTTATAAAACATTGTAGAAGATGTAATTTCGATTAAAAAATACTCAATTCGAAGTGTTACATTAATTGTTTGGTTCTGACACAAAGCAAAACTAACATATTAAACATTATGTTACATGTAATGTGTGGGGAAGTTAGCGTAAGATCCAATAAACATAAGTATTGTTATAGAGATAATTTTGTACTGTCTTTCTGTCGTACTCGCGCCATGAGCTTAGAACGTTTCTACTGACGATATGACGTTGTGGTCCTGGAGCTATCTGGAATTTATGGATTTTTTAACACACTTTTTTATGTTGAATTAAGTAATTATTTTGAGGTTTAGTAAATGTGGATAGAATTGAATATTAAGCAATTAAATTTGATTAATAGAAGTCTGTGTCAGTTCATATATTATATTCAATGATCAGTTTAAAAATATTGTTTAAAAAAATGCAATTGTATATACATAATAGTGGTGTTTGTTACAAATAGCTCCAGGACCATTTACGGTGAAGGAAATACTCTTGGAAATAGTAAAACAACTTTGGTAATTATTAAATTATCTAACCTTATGTATAACTAATAATTGTAATCAATAATGTTACTCCAGTGAAAGCATTATTTTTATATTGTAGTGTACATATCACGAGTTTTTTATCTTCATACACAAAAGTTTTTAGTTGTTTCGTATTAACGTATTTATTGTCTAGTCACGTTTAGCGTTTAATTATGTAACACTTGTTATTGTACACCCTACACGGTCTAGCGATATATCTGCCGTCTTATACTTTAGCTTGCGGGCCAGCTGCTATGGCAAAGCTTGTAGTCTATGAAACATTGAAACAAAGAGAAATTGTAAAGTTTATGATGTTTGCATACATGCAAATTGTGTGATAGTCGCTTTACGCTTGCCCAGGATTTTAAGCTTTGTAATTTCTCAATGACAAAGTACATTATTTGTAAGCTTAATAGCTGATACTCGCAAAGTTAATATTTGTTTCTGTATGATCAATTTATAATGACTTTGTTGTGCAAATGCAGTTAACTTCTAAGTTTATGTTGTTACGACACTGCCCACAAAATGTATAGAATATTAATTGTAAATGACAGTAGTTTGCTAGATTTAATTTTCTAGCTTTCTCATGTATGATAGGTGCAGGTCTGGCCCTTTATGTTATGATGTGCCCAAATAATGCCCGCGCGTACGCACCAATACAAACTGCGATCTAGTTTTAACTCGTTTTATACTATTATTTACAAGTAAGTTTACGGGAATTGTCACAGACCGCAGGATTTATGTTATTTATGAAATAATTACGCAGCTTCAGTCCTCTTGCCTTATGTAAAGCATAAAAGTTGTTTTACTTTAAAAATTGATGATCGTGTCGATGTGTGGACTTGACAAATTTGTGCGAGTATCGTTTACTTTTAACTTTTAATGGTAATACATAATATATTATATGGTTTTTATACTAGTGTGCATTTTATTTTTTATCGTACTTATACCTTAAGCTTAACTGTGCTGTGTGTCTTGGGCCATTGAATGGTAGAACCGACTTTTGTAATACTAAGGAAGGAGCAGTTACAATTTTGCAGTGCCTCAAAAGAATCATTGATATGATTTTGAGCTATCTGTGATACATATTATGTATCATCCCAATTGCTATTAGATTAATGAATAATTAAAAATCAATAACCAGGTTAATTCCAGTAAAAGCATTACTATTTTATTATCTACGATTGTAGACAGATTATCATATACTTCAATTAGAGCCGAGTACAATAATTGATACATTCCTAATGTATTTTATATCAATAATGGTCACTAGATATTATCGCCTTATCGCGATTGATTTTAAACGTTAAGCTCGATATTGTAGCACTTAATTTTTATAGGATTATGTTGGTATTATAGTGAAAAGTTTTAAAAATGTAAAAATGAGTGGAGCACGCAGCGTGTCTCGTGTGAGGCCGTGGGATTCAGAGAGCGCTATATTGAAGCAGTATTACCGCGAAAATGTGTTGTTTATGTCAGCGGAGGGAGTTTTGAAAGTTGTGTCTGTTGTAAGTATTTCTGAATGCTATTGACTGTTGTATTCTTAGGGATAAAACCAAGTATATATATTTATAAAGATAATTGCTGTTCGATATGTGTACATAATATATAATATAATAATGCACCTAATGGAAATCAGAAAATTAGTAATTGTAGTTAAGTGTGACTAAATAAAATTTATTAAAATAAATCTTAAAAATTCCGTGCACTCATCAATTAATATTTAATATTAATTGATGAGTGCACGGAATTTTTAAGACTTTTTTTTTGCGATTTAAACTTTTTCTCTGTCAATGACCGATGAAGACCGGTGAAAAAAATTATACAAAAATGTAGATATCTGATTTTAGGCATTATAAATATAGCTCTAGTAGTTGATAAAACCTTCTAGATCCTATGTCTAATATCGTCCGTACTGCACCTAACGAACGGGTCTTGCTCCGGCGCGCCGCGGCTGGTGTCGGCGGCGGCCGTGGTAGCGCTGCTGTCGGCGGCCACGCTCGCCTGCCTGTTCAGTGGGTCTGCGCTATCCATTACTAGTTATGCTCCTACGGGGTGGTTGTTTACTGTAAGTATTTAATAGCTGTTCTGCCTTCACTCCCCGTTGGGATAAAGTTTTCGTAAACGTTATAACTTATGCTACATGATACATCATTGACTAGTATCATCAAAATCGGAGCACTGGTTTTTGTGTAATAGAGTAACAAACGTAGTTACATCCATGATCCATCGCCACAAACCTTCACTTCTATAATATTAGTATCTAAGATATTAGTGATATTAGTATACTGGATAGTAGGAAGTAGGATAGGCTGGATATTGCGTCTAATTGGAAAGCAAAGGAAGCCGTATAGCATTAAGCATACTAGGTATGTTTTAAATAGAGAAATATCGTACACATTTCATTTGCATTCACACAAAATTGAAAAATACTTTTTTTCACATTTTCTGACGCAGTAGGTATTTTGGTGTGAACCTGCGTCGTGCGTTTTGTTCGGCTCAAGTAATTTGCGTACTCAGCTAACAATTCATCTTCAAGCTATGCAATTAAAATTCAGAAGATTTAATTTTATTTAGGAGTAGAAATACAATGATATTATTTATTGTAATAGGCATAAGACTGGCAGAAACTGTACAGTATACCTAACTAAGTAAGCAATTGAAAAATTGACCTAACATAATATAATTACCGCTATATTATGCGTGCTATGGGCTATGGCCTGTGAGTTTTTATATTACCGCCTAATTAAAAAAAAATATTTGACAACCACCGTTGCTCCATGCGCTGATTACTGTATGAATAACGTGACCAATGCTTTAAACACCTAAAAAGTCCTGTGTCTTCTAATGATCCTTGAGCGAAATTGTAAACTTTGAGCTTATCATATTATAAGATAAATTCATTTTTATAGACTTAAATGAAATGTTCTTTTTTTATGTCCGAGCAGGTAAAGGGGCAGGTGGGCCACCTGATGTTAAGTGGTACCACCGCCCATAAACACCTGTAACACTAGTGTTAAAGGGCTGATAGACGTAGGAACTTTAAAACCGCGGTTTTAGGGTGCACTCACACACATCAGTCACCGTCACGGCACGTCACCGGACAGGATTAAAAAAAAATATGTATCAATAGTTCTAGTATGACTCTGTTCCCACACGACAGTCGCCGGCACGAAATCTATCAGTGACGTCCCCGGTCAGGCACGTCAAATAATCTTTCCATACATGTACCATACTTTTATCCCCACTCACCCGGTGCCGTCACGTCTCAGTTCAGTCAGCGTCGTGCTACCGTCAATTGCTACATGTTCTCTAGCGTGACACACGTCTAATCACTGACTAACCTGATGTATGTGTTCAATGATTCAGTCAAACCGGCGACGTGACTGACGGACAACATGACGGTGACTGGTGTTTGTGGATACGTACACAAACCGTCACCGATCAGTCATCGGTGACTTGACGGTGACTGATGTGTGTGAGTGCACCCTTAAAGTTCGCGTACTTACTCGGCTCGACGTCGGTGACACACGCAAGAGCTTGGTCAGTAGCTTCTCGCGCGTCACCGATATCGAATGTCTCTATGTCATCAACAGAGGGAATTTTATGTTATTCAGGAATTAAATATAGACATTTTTAATTTAATAACCACCACCTATTTTTAAGTAAATAGCATTCTAACAAAATAAATGTTCAAAAATTGAAGGATATATTTTCGTTTTTACTATTATATTTTGAGGGTACTTTACAAAAAAAGAGCGTGTGCGCCGAGCCTACGCGTCAGGAGTGAAACTTCCTTGGCGGGATTCAAAAATACCTTCGCCAATATTCAATTATATTATATTCATTCATAATAATTATATTAAATTATTTTCATAAAACTAAAAGAAGAAGACGAAATTAATTGAACTTTTGCACTTAGTAACACCTATTATAGCTAGACAGGCTAGGCTCGCGGCTCGCGGCGGTGACAGACGTGCGAGCGAAGGCGGGCTACGAGTAAAATTTCAAACATGTTGGATCGTCAACGAACTTACTCGACGGTTTTTAAGTACGCGTACTTGGGGTGACACACGAGCGAAAAAGGTCGTCGAGCCACAAGTTCGCGTACTTACTCGTACGTCTGTCACCCCTATTACAGGTGCTTTTCCGGCCTTTTACGGACAAATAAGCTCTTTTCTTGAAGGTCCCAATGTCGTAGTTGTTCGGGAACACCGCAGGTGGCAAATCGTTCCAAAGTTTCACCGTTTTTATGTTACAGGATATAATAATATCGACGGTGATCGGCGCGACGCTGCTTGTGACGGGCATCCTCAGCATGGCGCTGTGCGAGATGGAGCACCCCACTGACTACGTGCAGGGGGTAAACTGCTATTAACTTATAAGTTCTCATCAAAGATCTCATACTTATTCCCATTGCAACATAGGCTTAATATTATAGGTCTGTAATCATACGTCAATAGTTAATAAAGTATGAGTTATACATTGAGTTACTATGTACTACGTAATGGAGTTATAGGACCAAGTAAGGAGTAAGGACATAAAACACTAAGTAGTATTGATGTGCCATCAAACCTTTTGATTCTACAGCATTGGGTAGCTTTTATTTTCTTATCCTGTGGATAATGTGCAAATAAAATTAATTTATGTACGTTCATTTCGTTCAGAAACCGGTAAGTACCTAAGGTAACGGCACCAGTGGTGGACAAGCATCCAGTAATGGACAAAATAAATATTAAATTTAAATATTAAGGCCAAAATTAACGTTATATAATTTGGCAATATTTAAAATAAAAGTTTGGTTCATAAGCTATCAGAATACGACACTTCATCTTATTCGGCCAAAATGTTTGAAGATGGCAGAACGTTATGTTTAGTTGCTGCGACTCGTTTCGAAGAAATCCATTTTTACTAAGGAAATCCTTAAGGAAGTGAGGACACAATTTTGGTTATAAGAATTTTTGTATAAATGTCAGAAAAATTTGATATTACTTTTATTTATAGTAGTTAAGTGTACGAAATATTACACGATTTAGTATCATGATAGGTTATGTTGTTTAAATAAAATTCTTCAGTGTCCATAACTGGATTTAATTCTATGGATATATCCATTTATGGACATATGTCGAAAATAAACTTTTTTTAAAGTTATTATTTACATGCGCTTCTCTGTATTGTCTTTTCTTTCTGATTAATAATATACCTATCACGACCATTTCAAACAAAGGGTTCCAATATTGTACAACAATTGTCCATGACTGGATTTGCTTTGGTTCCTATAATGGACATTGATATTTTTTGTTAAAATTACACTAATGGACACAACAACATAACAACAACATAATATCTATCTAAACATGAAGAATATATTTTAGAACAATGGGTCATTATGTGCTGTGCGACTCGTTCTCGGCTTCATTCTCATTTCTCTATCATTGCGTAGAGAAGTCGCATACTTATGCGTATTGTAACGCATCTATCATAGAGAGTTCTCTGATGAATTGTTGGGATCGCTGTCTGCTGCTAAATTCCACCACCATATAGGTAGCATACATGCTTAAATTTCATCCACACAATCTTAACAACAGTTTAAAAAAAGCTTTTTGCCTCGTGCTACAATTTGGAATCCATTGTAGCACGAGGGTGCTACAATTTGGAATCCATATCGATGGACCGATCAGATTAAGGCTGCTGGCGGATTCAGATTGGCGATTCACTTCACGAGTGTAGCGGAATGCCAGGAAACAGAGAGATATGGTGGAACATCGTGAAGCGGGTAACATCTACCCCCCCCCCCCAAACCTCATGTTGACCACGTTCGCTCTGACTAGAGTGATATAACGAAGAAGAATAAGTCCCAAAATGGATGGAATGGCAGTACTTTTTTAGTTATATTTTTCATCCCTGACTTATTGAGAAAAAAAAAACAATATTGGTGTTTCTTAACGGACATAACTCGCATTTAACGATGCATTTGTCCAATTTTTGCCTAGAAAATGGAAATTAAAACTGTTTTAAATATAATAAGTATGCAAAATAATTATTAAGTACTATTTTTCATAAATGCATCCCCGATTTATTGTATTCCAATCATCATTTTCAAGATTCTATTGCTAACTATAAGTCTTCTCCAAGTGTAAATAACTGGAGAATCAACATTAGGTACAGTCCATAAATGGGTGTTCATAACTGGATGTTGTCCAAAACTGGGTGTCCTTAATTAGATTTTTCACTGTCCAACACTGGTGCAAAAAAGTGGTTTTTTAATTTATAAATAACTTCTTTATTTATGCATTGTAATCTTTTTTCTAACATTGGTTACGTTAAACTAACATTGAACTAAAGGTATAACTAAACAATATCCAATAAAGTTAAAAAACCTACGAGAAATTTGCAAAAAACTTCAATTTTTTCCTTAATCTGTACAAGACTGGTGCCGTTACGTTACCTAGTTTTGTCTTTTTCATTGAAGTCGAAGACCGCCACCACTGTTTAATGATGGATTAAGGTTGGGTCGCCTAAGATCGGATGTGACATAAGATCGGATGCATGGAATAACTTGCAAACTAGGCAATATTCTCTACTGCTGCCAACACTACTAGATCCGCCATTTTGTTCTGCCCCTCTCTTCACTTTGCGGCCGGCCAGGCAAACTTCTTTGTCAAATTTTTTGAGGAATTTCCTGACCCAATCATTGATGCTCAATGTATGGACGTAAGTCCAGATGGTTTCCTAATGTGAACTTTATTATTAAACGCATAGAAGTGAAGATACTACATAGTCCGATCTTCGGCCGAACTGTTATTTTCTTCACTATGGTAAGTCGAAAAAAGTCTACTTTTTAGGCTCTTAAATTTGCTTAGATAGATAGCATCTACGCAAACCAAAAAATTAGGGGTTAAACAATATTTTTTTGTCATCAATTTACAGTTGACCGCAACAGAAAAACGACATCGAATCATGAGAAATAAAATAAAAAATACAGTACGTGTAAAATTTTCGGCAAATACGTCCGATCTTAGATGGATCTTAGCCGACCCAACTATAATTATTTATATATGTCTATTTATCATCATTACCTAAATAAAAAACTTTCTCATTACTACATTAAAATATGTAATCATATATCTAGAACAAATGCAAAATCAATATCAAACCAAGGTCACAATTTAGAATTTATGTGCATTAATCTCGTGGCTCGTGGAGATGGTGAATTTTGTACCTCTTGTTTAGTCACAAGGAAGTCGTAAAATTACATCGAGATAGTATGTACTACGTATATCTCGATGTAAAATTACAACGCATCGAACGGTGGCAATATGTATACATATACAGGGTGTCCCACTGTTGGTATACTAAGCTCAAAGGGGGTTATAGTTTTGAATACGCTGAGTACGTAAAAAATACTTAAAAAATTCCAGACGCATTTTTTTTTCAAAAAGATGAATTCTTAAAACTCTATGTGTACACCCATAACAAGCAACCCGCCCAACTTTGCCTCCAGCACGTGAGCTATCGTTTAAGATTATGATTTCATAGACAAAATGCTCACATAAGAGAAGCGGTATATGCCGGCTGCGCGAAGCTAGAGAAGAAAACATGGATTTTCAGGAAAAATTTAGCAAAAAATTTTTGATGTAATTTTGTTTTTTAAGTATTTTTTACGTGATCAGTGTACGCAAAACTACAAGTCCCTTCGCGCTTAGTATACCAATTGTGGGACACCCTGTATATATATTATTATGTATTAGGAAGTATTAAAAATTTATGTTCGCAGTTCTATAATGATGGTCTAGGTATAGATATCTAGTAGGTATATAGGTATTAAATACAAGTGGTCTATCACCGCTTCGTTTGTAGAACATACCTATGCATAGCTTTAGCTTCCCTCATGATTCACGTAGGTAGGACGCAGGTACATAGGTATCGATAATCGAACTGTGTAAGAATTTTTGAAATCAGTCGTACCTAGTTCCCGAGATTAGCGCGTTCAAACGAATTCTTCAGCTTCGTATTTATTAGTATTATAAAGACTAAAGATATTCGAAAGCACAATGCTAAAATTCGTAAATAAGTAGGTTACAGATAATACAGATTTTTGTTTAAAAACCTGATAATATAAATTTATTCATTTGCGAATTATGCAAGAACGCCTATAAACGGAATATATAATTAAGTTTAAGTACGAGTTCATTAACCCCTATTACCTGGTTGGTGTGACGCGGAATTTTTGTCACCACTGACCTTCGGAATTTACTTTTATGCTATCAATATTGATATTATTTTTAAATTAATGTAAGCAATACGGAAATGCAGGTTTAAATTGTGTTTTGATTTACCTTCACTGTCCTATTACAATATACATAATTATATACTTGAAGTAACATTTTTATGAGCAGTAAGCTAATATTTTTAAAGTTCACATATTCATGGATAAAATAATAAAAACAACTAAAATTATTTTTAAGTTTTTGTATTATATTTCAGCCCCTTACTATTGTAAATGCTGGCATTGCAACAGCCAGTGGAATTGTCACATATATGTCAGTTATCAAGAGATGGGATGCGGCAGAACGATCTCGACAGCTTCAGCAGCCCACTCAAACAGAAGAAGACGTATAATTCATATTTCATGTTAGATTTAACAAATCTAATAAAATAAGTATTATTGATTAAGAAATTTTGGTGAATACTGAATGTATTACCATGTAAATATTGTAATTATTGTATTTAAATAGGATTTTTAAGTTGCTAGAATAGGAGATTAAATGAATACACAATACCTTAGTCTTTTATTTACAAAACTTTAATAAATTTATATTCGAGTAAAAATAATAACAGTCCATAAAATTATATACAAAACCAACACCATAGATATAATATTTGTACCATTAACTACAAGCTTCTAATGTTCTAAAGTAATGCTGCACAGACTCAAGCACACTCTCCGCTTTGGGTTTGGCCGCTACACCTGCTATTTCTACTCCTAAGTTCTCTATCTTGTGTGCCGTTGAGTTTCCAATTGCAAAGTGTGGCAATACAGAGAGCTTGTTGCTGAATGTCTGCAGTTGTCTGTAGATGTACTCACACCCAGAGGGACTGAAGAACACCATGCAACACGGGTTGATGTTGTTGTTTAGATCAATCAGACTTTCTCTTAAATGTTCATTCTCTTTTGTTTCATACACAGTTAGTGCATCAACTGAGATACCCGCTTCTTGTAATACATTTGGTAGAATTTCAGAACGCAAGTTGCCACAGGGGTACAGAAACTTACTTGATGCTGCATTTTCTGCACTCATCACTTTTGCCAAGTTTTCTGCACTGCCCGATGTTTCGCCGAGTGCGTCCAGCCCCAGCATCTGTTTGATTTTCCGACTGCTCGCTTCACCTACAGTGTATACCCGTTTTGAATTCCATATCACGAACTTCGAAGGTGACCAACATTTGGATACAGCTTCGATTGCTCGCGGGCTCGTCAATATAATGCCATCGTAATCGTTTTGCTGCAGTTTTTCACTTAGTTCCTGCAGGTTTATGTACACAAATTCCAACGGCTCGACGAATATGGCTTCATAGTTATGTTCACTGAACGCTTTCTGATAGTCCTCTGACAAACTTTTAAATAGAACGACTTTCTTCATAGTTTCAATGTTTTCCGTATCATTAATCGTTTGCTCTTTGCTTTGTTGTTTGCTACATAACAAGGCTGACCCTGAAAGTGCAGGAAACATGGAGAGAAATATGTAAGGCATTGAATTCTTAATGAGATGGAAAACTTCTTTTTTACATTAGTGCTTTAGACTGATTTTTATCAAACAATATGTGTGGAAAACTTACGTGAAGTTTACGTTATGTTTAAGAATAAAGTCATTTTATTACAAAATAGTACTTTTTAATTTGTCCTCTCGTTTATTAATGAATTGTTAATAGCCTGTTTGTCGTTTTTACCATTTCTTCCTTGTTCGTAATGACAACATTCAGAATTCAGATCACATCACAGATGTTGATACTTGATACTTGATTGTTGTCAGTTGTCACACATGACATTGTCAATTCATTTTGACAATGAAATACGTCCATAGACATGTCAGATCAAAAATTGGATACTCGTTATAGAAAAATTATACATTCAAAGTAACCAAGGTGCATGCATATACGCTGTCTGTCTGTTACTCAATCACGACTTAACTACTGAACCAATTTGCATGAAATTTGGTATAGTCATATTTTGATACCCGAGAAAGGACATAGGATAGGTTTTATCCCGGAAATGCCACGGGAAGGGGAACTATGCGGGTTTTTCTTTGACTGCGCGGGTGATGCCGCGGGTGGAAAGCTAGTGAGTAATAAAAGTATTATTTGAACTCTATTTGATGCTATCTAAGTGTACATTTAAAAAGTATTTCAAAATGATTTTGTCTAAATGACGTCCAGAAAAAAGGAAACAATTCATTTGACAAATTGTCACATACCGTGAATCTATTTTATGTGTGTTATTTATGTATTTATTGGTTTATGGGGATAGCGATGTGAAGAGTCTGGCGGGGCTGGCTTTCGATGCCGTTGAACGGGTGCTCCAGCGGCCTTCTGGTGACGGCGCTGGTGACGCTGTTGCTCCTACCAGCTCAGTATTATGTTCCAGATTTTGGCTCGAAGGAGCTCATTATAGAACCGGTGCCGATAACTCGGCAGCTGGTGTCACCGGAATTTTATAATTGGTTCTCGCTAGACTTTCCACCTCTTGATATATTTTTTACAGTGTTACTTATTCTGTTGGCGTTTGTAACACATTTATGTGATTGGATACAAAGAAAACTAATGGAAAGACGGATATTAAAGGTATGTAGTCTATTAATTAATGAATCCATTAATACAGGAACTACTGGTCGATTTGATTTATTTAAAACAAATTTATAATTAATGTAAAGTTCATGAAGGGTTTAAAATATTGAAAATTTTGCTGGCTATATGCAAGACAATATTATGTGCCATATTATAGAACTTTCCCGATTCCGATATTTCGTATTCCAATTATAGATCCGATAAGACCATAATAATTTATATTTATGTATTTATTAAAGTGAAACTTTTATTACATCGTCTCAAACTTTTTGGTATGTGTAGCGCATGTCGCGTGTATCGCGGCTGCCGAGTAGGTATACCTACTCGGCAGCCGACCGACACGCGACATGCGCTACACAAAGCAGTGTTCGGAACCGTTCGAACAGTTTCACTTTTACCGTGGTTTCATAAAACCACACAACATTTTTGTTATTGGAGCTTTTAATTGCTTTAATTATATCGAGTTAATTAAATAAAGTTTACATTTTAGTTGCATTACAAACATGGTCTGACGCAGACGCTTTATATTCCAGTTGAACGTATACTTAAAAGATTGCGTAGAGCGGCTCCGCGTATGGGACGCTCGGCAGGAGCAGGTAGAGGCTACCTTACGCACGGTGCAGAACGCCACGTCAGAGTACAACCTGCTGCTATACCTCATGCTGCGACACCGACGCCTCTCGCCCGCCAAGCCGCACTGCTACTACGATAAGGACATCGACGACATCAACTATATAACGAACCAGACGATCGAAGTGTAGACTTAATGTTTGTAATGTGTTTTTGTTTAATAAATGTGTATTGTAGATTATTTTTCGTTTTATTTTTTTATCTGAGACTAATTATTGTTAAATATTATGAAAATAAAAACTAAATTGATGAGATGACTCATTGCAAAACTCTATTGTTCAAAAACCAATGCATTTTCTTGTCGTATTTTTTATCCCATCTAAAAATGATAAAGTTTCTATAAATTTAATACATTCTAGAGATTTGAGTGCAAGTGCGAGATTGATTATACACGAAGCTGACAGAAATGGATTTTTCGCGGATTTCCTTTGAGCGAAAATGGAATATATTCGCAGAGATAGCGGACACGACACCTCGGAACTATTCAATATTCCAAGATTTGCGCAAAATATGTCACACGGCATCCGCTTGAGGTATATTGAAAGGCAAATACCAGTTGCGACTGCCGACTGCCGAGGAGTATTTTTATTCGATTTAAAACGAGTCAGACGGCATTATATGTACCTACCTACTTGTAAATATAAAGTGAGATTCAATTGACGGTAAAATTGAATAACTATGATGTAAGAGCTACTAAGATTTCTAAATAATATGGTTGTTATTTTGTTTACGTAAATGAAGAATTATAATATAAATTAAGCCCTTGTATCTATACATATAATAAATCTGTAGAAGGGTCAATTCTGTACATTAAAAATATTGAAGAAATAAATAGCAGGGGGTGTTACTGGATCGATACCAAACCCAAATATGTGATTAAAAAAATTTTTGTCTGTCTGTCTGTCTGTCTGTCTGTAGGTATGTGAAGACATCACGTGAAAACTACCGGTTCGATTTCGATGAAACTTGGTATAATTATACCTTATTATCCTGGGCGTAAAATAGGATACTTTTTATCCTGGAAAAATACGTAGAAAAAAATTAGTCTTAATTTTTCAGTTTTATCCATAGACGTTGTTCTGTAGAACCGCGAACACACGTTGCGTATTATTATAGGCCTAGCCGTATTTGGGTCCAATAGATATTTATAAGATGTCATTGTCAGAGTTACTCAAAATGGAGAAATAAACCATCCACGCGAAGACCGACATCCGCGCGGACGGAGTCGCGGGCGGAAGCTAGTTTGTAATAAGAAAAGCTAACGTAAAATACTTTTCAAGAAGACTAAAGTCTTCAAGAAATCAAAATCTTAATAATAAGCTAGTACTTATCTCTTAAAGTTAGGTACTTTGTGCTCTGACCCTATTCGCAAATCTTCGGATTAGAAGCTCGAATAAAAAATTGCAAATACAAAGCTTCAAATACAAAGTTACAGCTATTCAGCTAGTTTAATATTCTGAAAAGCATAAATGTTATACAAAAATATTCCGTTCCATAAAACCTCTGCTTGTATTAAAAGCCTCAAGCAAGAAACGCGTGTAAAAGTTCATTAAATGGCTCGAGGTGAATGTATCTCATGTGCATGTCAGATTTCATATTTCTTTCATTTCCGTTTATGTTTTTATTTATGAGCTTAATGTATTACAATGTGAAATGAATGAAAGCTACAGTAATTTATTTGCACATAAATTTTGCAAGGTTTATTGGCAAATGGCAGCACTTTCATGTTAATATTATTATCAATGGGATCACTACACATACATATATATGAAAAATACTACCTACTGTTAGCTTAGTATCGAGGCACAATTATTAAATTTATAAATTACAATTTTTTAAACACAAAAGCAATTGCGATTCACTAAAAACTTCTCAAAGGCTGAAACAATGGAAACGATGTATAAACTTCCATTTTGAAAGAACAACTATAAAGTTAGCAATTTCTTCTGTGCTGAACTCGTTGGGGCACCTCAATTGTTGTGTAATATTGCGATTTCCTTTCTCCGACTGAAATAAATATTTGACTTCAAAACAGTCAATGCGAAATGCACTAATCACCGCATTAAATATTCCGTCATGTTCAACTGAACTCGAGATAAGCCTCCATTAGCGGCATTCGAGTGTAATAATTCATTCAGGCTAAGTAAGTTACATCTAAGAATGGCTGCCGAACTTTGGCTCGGCTCGGCAAAGTTGGCAAATGTATGAAACAAAGTTTAAACAACGCAATGCCGTCTGACTTCTCTCGCGATTGTTTCACAAACCATGAACTCAGAACTCTTACATTATATGCTCGTGTATCTTTATGTTAGAAACTTTACGATAATGGTTGAAATATGTAAGTGTATAAGCGTTCATGTGAGTTATGATTTGCTCTGCATTGTATTTAAGGTTGATATTGCCGGTTGATTATTGTGAACGCAAAAGTTGTGTATGGCTATGTTTCAATATTGAGGACATGAAGTAAAGCCTTTTAACATTATCTGATTTCTATTTAAAGATTCACCTAAGTAGTAGATGCAGTTAATTTAGCGTTTCACACATGTGAATGCCAGTCATATTAAGCCTATATTTTCCATTTCCAACGCAATGAACATGAAGGCTTTAAGGCGGTACACTTCATAATAAAACTATTGAAATAGCCATAATTTGTTGAGAAATGTAGGAAAAACGCGGAAATAAGGTTCCAAGCTTCCAACGATGTTTTTGCGTTCGCATGAGGAATATTTCTCAACACAATTATAGGGCGGAATGTCGTAATGCATACCGACAACATGTGCCGTAGGTACAACTTACGTATTTTCAATTTACATATTTCATCTCATACTTCAGTACTTTGTGAGTCGAGATTCATATTAATATTTAAAAACTGCTCCAACTTTGCAAAATGAATGTTGGTATATAACAGTCTTGTAATATTAAACACTAAACAGTCTACAAATTCTCTTAGAATAATACCTAGATATGATCGCAAAATATTGATATCACATTCCAGCAATAAAAGCCCACTAAAATGTATAATTTCATATGTATAAAACAAAGGCATAAGAGAATGAAAAGAGTATTAAAATATATAAAAAATACATAAAAAGTTGCGGGCTACAATTAGTTCTAAAGTAAAGCGTAATTAGTATACGGTGTAAAAGTTGTTTTAAGGAGCAGAATTTTCATTAAAATGAATTTACACGAGCGGTACAAGCAAGTAAAAGCTCACAATACTTAATACAAAGTTCTCTTGAACTTTACTCTGCTTTTTATGTACACAGCCTTTAGAACGGTATTTTAATTACAAATAAGGTAAATACGGGGCGCTATTTAACTATAAGTAGGTACTGAAAGGGATTTTGGATCCTACAAAATCGTAGGTATGTTGATGTTATTTAAATGTACCTAGTCTTCAACGCTTTATGTACAAAATGTGTAATACAAAAGTGAACGTATAGGCACGTACGGGTTAAGTTTGTGTAACAGCCGTTAGTTACACAGGCAGAAAGCGAGCCTAGAATATTCTTAGCACGAATACTTACGGCAACTTTAACGCAAAAACAAAACGACTCACTAAACTCTTCGCTTGACGTAAATTAAATCGAGTCGGGACGAATTCCCGATTCGTCTCCGCTGAGCCGTTGTAAATATATTCACTTTGAGACTTTATCGGCACATCGCGACTTCAAAGGATTTTAGGAGTAACTTCAGAATTGCGTTATAGGCATTTCGTTGTCCTTAGTTTTGATGACTTTAGGGTCCGAAGCTATTTGGGGAACAAGGAATTGATTTTTATCCATTTTGTGCCCATTATTAAGAGTGCTATTACTTCTTAGCATCTTTTTTTACTGCATTAGAATTTAAGTCCGTTATTCATTTTTATTTCGTTTTTATATTATGCATTTTAGCAACGTCTACTTTAATGGAAACTATTGTATTAATAAGACTTGCAGATTAAGTTATGAAGAACTAATTATAAAATTTAAAGAAGTCCCAATCTGTCCAGTAGGTATGGAAAATCGTTCCGGGCGGTGGAACGGGGAATGTAATCCATCGTCCGGTGCGGTGAGGCGACTTGAGACGTGTTCCGCTCATGCCGCCAACGGGAGGGAAGAGCAGGCAAACCACCTTCCCTGTTCTTGGCTTGCGCCTGGCCTGGAGATGGGCTGCCGCCGAGGGGGTCGCGGAAGAATTCTAACAAATACCCGCGGCCCCATCATTAAAGCGGCTCGACGGAACACAGTGGGGTTTTAGTCGGTAAGAATCCGACATAACCCACGGCTCCTTCCCCGGGGGCCGTGGGTATCTTTGGAAGATTTCCCCACTATAAAAAAAAAAAAAAAAAAAAAAAGGTATGGAAAATCGTTAGAACCGTTTTGATATTGATCTTTTGTAAAGCTGTCGTGCCGTTGTGCGAACATGGCCGACGCATATTTTTTTTAGTAAAAACCACAAAGGCGCAGTGTTGAAAATTGTTTCACAAGCAGGAAAAATTGCCGCTCAAATCCCAGTTTGATCCGTCACGTTGCATCCGAGCCAATCGATATTCGGGATAAAAAATAGACCTATTTCTGAATCGAAAGAGAATTCATCTGAGTTTAAAATGCGATTGCAACACAAAAGCGAGTAGGCAACGAAATACAAAGTTGAACATTATGTTACAAAGCGTAACGTTTTAAATAACTTTTTTGCATCAAACGCGAGGCGAGGTTCAATATTTAGTTTTTAGTTTCATTTCAGTTCACCTGCAAACACTTATTGCTGTAGCGCTACTAAAAAATGTAAAAGTTCGTTTCCTCGTTACTTTTTTTACAAAAACAGAATCTTTTCACGAAGCTCTTAAGATAAATTGTTTATTGAGAAACAGGAAAGTTCCGTAACTCAGCTCCGTGCAATTTCTGTGAAATTTATTTTAAATTCTAGCAGAGACTCGGGTGGTTCTTGTATTGCAGCACGATAACACGTGCTGTTACATGTTTCATGTTACACTGTAATATATTCCACGTTTATTTCAGTTACAAAATGCCTTGTTTTAATTTGAGATATATAAAAAATGTGTTTATAATATATCGTTATTATTATCTTCCAAAATTATAATATAGTATCATAATATAGTAATGATAGTTGAATTCTGAAACAAGAATTAATTTTCTGTCCATTGAAACATATTCAAAAGATAAAAAAAATAATGATATAGAGACTATATTTTTATTACTAATCAACTAGCTCGAACTAATACTCTATCTCTTAAACTCTATCTTCCTCGCAGTAAATTATAGTAATATTGCATCAATGTTTTATATAAATATGAATTACATTTTAGATTAGCTTCTTAAACTTAATCTTCTTTTTCAAGAAAATCTAGATCCGTTCGTGATCGAGCGCTGAATCTGAGTTTTATAATCACCATTCATAAAAACTTTAGGTCATTAGAGCCGGCCATGTTTCAATGCTTTAAACGTATTAATAATGAGATAAAAGGAATACGAATATAATATACATGCATTTAATCATAATTAAAGCGTATTCATACCTTGCGAATTCAACTAAATAAATAATTCAATTTATTACGAAATATTTTATAGGAGAGCTTTCGGCTGTGCGCGGGAAAATAGGTCGGCTGATTATATTAATATACGCTTTATAAAATTAATATGCGCTTTATATCGGCCATGCTTTAATTAATGTGGGGCTGTACTCTGTAGGTAGATATTCTATGCATCACAAGTGACTCCGGCTCGTACAATGCGACGTCGAATTTTGCAAAAGAGCATGTGTTATATTTAATTAAAAGATAAATCTAGTTTGTAATTTACTTTTATATTATTGATATTTTTTGCAAGGTATTACAGATTTATATGGGAAATCACTTTTTTAAAGCAGATGAAAATATTAGTGTCATTGTTAGTCATAATGCTATTCAATTATATATCATCAACAATAATGGAACTGATATTAACACATAATAATATTAACATGAAATATTTAGAAAATTAATATGTACCTACATATTAAGACGATTTAAGAAAAATGCCTCATATTTTTGCTATCTATCCAGATAGAAAACCAAGCCAATTTCATCATTTCAGTTGTGAATATATTATATAATATGTTTTTATCAATTAGATACATTTATAAATCTTCTAAATTACAGGCTTAAATGATAAAAAATCAAAATCCGGATTCGTTTTGTTACCAACAAAAGTGATATAATATTCAGGCTCATAAAACCTTACGAAGCAGCCGATTAGTCGTTTTAATGAAATGCTGCTATTGTCCGCTAGGTGGCGTGACTCGCGGCCCATTGATGCGTGGTCCAAGGAATCTGATGAGCCTCATTGTTATATCTCATATTGTGAACAGCTGCTACGGTATTATGCAATCGGTATTATTCAACGTTTGATTGCGATCGCGCGTTATTGTGCCGAATGGGGTATTGGTGGTACATTGTTTGGTAGTGGCTAATTTTTTTTTTAATTCTAGGTATATAATAAAACTGACTGACTGTCCGCGACCCGATCTGTGTGGAATAATGGTTTATGTTACGTATTATATCAACTATCTACATATTAAAATCCCGTCAAAATCGGTCCAGCTATTGCTAAGATTAGCCTTAATAAACAGACAAAAATTTAAAAAATATTTTGTTACTTGTACCGTGTATAAATCCATATTTAACATTAAGTAAAAAGCTGTTTTTTTGGAATTCAGTATTACAAACAGACTTTTCTGTTAAGGTGCCGAGTTGAAATGTAGGTCCTGATAAGGTAGGTTACGTACTTACCTGACACATTTCTTTCAACGCTTGTGACGTATGGCACATGATTAGCAATTAGAACACAGTTTTGCACTTAGCACACGTTACGTTTTTAGGTTACGTTATGAACAATTTTTTCTCGTTTAAAATTCATGAAAATTGGTATAAAACAATTGAAACAATGAGTGTATTTTTTTTGCAGATTTGTTGACGTGGTAGTGTTTTGGAGGAAAAATAGTAGATACCAAATATATTATTTCAATTTGTTGTCTATCCGTACGTCAAAATTTATGAACGCATGCATGCAAAGTTATGCAAAGCATAATATGATATTTTAAAAAGTTTTCAAATCAGTTAGGTTTTGCTAATTTGTTCAGCTATTTACCAAATTCACCCAAAACAGAACCCCAGGTTGTAAATTCAGAGTTCAAAACGAACATTGATGAGAAAACTTCCAATAACTAACCGCAATTTAAATGTTATATTATAACATTAGCAATGCTCTATTTTACACGAGCCGTGTTTTGATACCGTTGGTTAAACAAGCCTCGTTAAAATATGTTCATGAATTTGCGGCGCTGTGTTTTCACAAGCAAATTGTATTATTTTTATCCAACCATATTCCTGTAACTATACCGCTAATTAAAGTAAACTGTAATTTATTCATTGTGAAGTATTTACATTTTTACACTTTGTTAATATTACAATACAGTGTTGGTATAATTCAAGAATCATTTGCAACAATAAATATAATAATTGAGCTGCAACTGGGCGCCGTGATGCCAGATTATATTATGCTGCTATATATTTCACATTCTCTGAATTGTGGGGATTTACAAACTTTACAATTTTTAAACTATAAATTGAGGCTTTCAAGTTTATTAAAGAAACTGTTATTTCATAGTGCATTTGTAAAATAAACGTTACGAAAGTTTTTAATCGATACTAGAGCTTTCCGTTTAAAGTAAATGCTAGGAAAATGATTAGGAAAGGAATCTAGTACCCCCTGAAGAGAGAGAGTGTCGCTCGGATGCAAACCTCAGCCATTTTTGTATTTCCCCAGAACCAAAAATACATTACAGTAATGAAAACTGACATGCGACGAAAATTAAAACATCGTAAAAGAAATATTTTTGAACACAATAGTTGGTCTTTTCTTAGTTCTTTTATTTGTGGAGCGACATTTTTGAACTTTGATTATTATTAAACACCCGGGGTTTTTGATATTTATTTTATTTGGTATTTTTTGAATATGATAAATGATGAATAAAGTTTTGGGATTTTGATTATAATGTATTCATAAATATGAGAAATATACATTAAAATTTGACTCATCAAAGCTTTTCCTTTTCCAGGAAACATTTCCAACCTGAGCATTGAACAAAAGTATGGCAGCCATCGCCGATCGCCGGACAATTGAAATGGAACCTTTTTGTGAATATTTCAGATGGATGGAAATGAGTTGAAGAGAGTGGGAGGGCTCGGGACATTGGAGAGCTCCATTTGCATGTAAATACTGTGCGACCCTCCGAATAAAAACAACAACTATTTGCATTGCTCGCCATACTCCCAATCTATTCGACAGCGTTTTGTGTACAAATGTTTTTGACTGAGTGTTGTCAAGGAATTGTGATATTTAATATTACTTTGGACGCTTTGTGGATGCGCTGTTTGTTAAAGTATTGTGAGCGTATGTTTAGGGTTGTTTGGAGGGTTCGTTTATATTATTGTAAAAAAGGTGGATTATATTTAGACTCCTTTTTTTTCTTTTTTTTTTTTTTAAGTGGGGAAATCTTGCATAGATACCCACGGCCTCCGGGAAAGAAGGCCGTGGGTTATGTCGGATTCCTACCGACCAAAACCCCACTGTGTTCCGTCAAGCCGCATCAACGACGGGGCCACGGGTATGTGTAGAATTCATCCGTGACCCCATCAGCGGCAGCCCGTCGCGTCGCCGCGCCGGGCCCAATATTTAGACTCCTAAAAATATATGTCTTTATTATACTCTAAAGTAAGGCACTTTGCTGACATGTTTACTGTTAACTATAAAAAAAGGTTTGTACCGCACCTCTTCATAAGATATTTTATAACCCGTACCCATGTACGCGGTTTTTAGAAAACTTTTTTTCTTTGTTATGTTGCAGGCACAGTTTGTTTAAGCGTATCCAATATACAGTGTGAGGGCATTTATTTATTACTAGATACCTACTATTCATTATAAAAAATCGTCACCTGCAAATAGTATTTCTTTCAAACTGAATATTTAATCGTTCTAAGGTATACCTATTATGTGTATACATAATAGGTATACCTTATATATAACATAATATGATATATAACATAATTATGTATATAATTGAACAGTTTTTATACTTACGTCAGATAGACATTTTTCTTCACCATTATTTCGCGATAATATGAAAGAAAGATCGTTCGAAATTAAGTTTATACAGTTGAAGCGTTTTTCCTCGAATCAGGTCACAGGTGTCGCAGGAAACTCAAATCTCCATTCCTTTCCAAATTCACATTTTCTTATCATTGTATGATCTCTGCCATTAATTAAAATTTTAAGGGCTCATTTGCGGATACTGTGTCTGATAGCATTTTTATTTTAGAAACATTTAACATACTTACATTATTTAACAACTTAACTCACAGATAAATATTTGTCAGTTAAAATTAATTAAGTTCCTGAATTTTTAGTTCGAATAATGTTTGACTCTTCATGCAAACAACGCATGGCAGAAATGCGTTACATTGCCACTACCATTCGCATTATCCCGTCCTGCGCATATAAAATCAGTTAAACTGAAATATCAAATATCGTTGAATTGATACTATTAATACGTATCATAAATGAGCGTTAGTACAATCCGGCGGAATGCTATCGTCCGCGGCAGCCCCGACCCCGCCTGTGAGCTATGACCTCCATATTTTGGCATTATAATCGCTGATCGTTTAATAATGCATGAATATCCAATTGTTGCTTTGAATCCGAATTTGTGATGCGATTTGGTCGCGTTATAATGAGCTATGATTTATATTTTAATGAATTTATGATCACTCGTTAGCTAATGCTTTGGAATGCTTTGATCGTGGACGTTATTGTTGAATATATTATTATGTTTAAATCAATCTGAATACGTGGGATTAGGGTATAAAGTGAATTATTATCCTTCCAATGATTATAATATTGGCAAATCAACTATACCTATAGGTACCTAATTTCGGTAAATTGTGCAATATTTATAAGATAGGATTTCATCATCAATCTTTTTTAAATCAATATAAAAAAGTAATTAAATATTACGTAAAATAATGTAAACAAAAGCTGAGGTAGAGCCATTAAGTAAACAATTTATCGGTTATCTACGGCTGGAGAGGAAGGCGTCGATCGTCTCTACTCTCTAGCACAGGAATGTTCCTAGTTGAGGCGATTGTCGTGTCTAATTTGTTTTGTATTTATGTATTGTTTCGAAATAAACGATTTTTATTTTTTATTATTTTTTATTATCTACCTTTTTAAATTACCGTAACCGTAAATGATAGAAACAAGCTTTTGAAACAACACTTAAACATTTCAATTAACTACTTACAATACGTCAATTTAAAGATTCCAATAGACTATTGAGTTTTTAATAAATTAGTGAAGTAATATTACTTTAACCTTTATTTAATTTAACCTTTAAACCAATTTTATGAATAAAATATCTTCATTTATTGGATTACTTTTGATGACGGCAACCGAGCTTTCTTTATAAAAATTGGGTTATGTCAAATTGAAGTTAATTTAAATATCACAGTACGCTAACAAGAATCACCAATGTAGCATTATTTAAATATTATGCTACTCATTAGACATCGTAGTAGCTACTCATAATCTACATAATATATTATGTTAACATTATGCTTCTTAAGCAGGACCTTGAATTTTGATATATCTCACAATGAAGACGTACAACATCTTACAAATATAATTCATCAATCTTTTTACATCGAAGTGTGTAAAAGATACACAGGAAAGTCATAGCCCTCTTATTTTTTAACCTAGCGCAATGGAGTGAATAAACTCGAATAAACATTACAATTTCAATTTCACAAATAAATAAAAGTCGTAAATTCGCGTAGCAATTTCCCCTTAAATCACTCCATTCTGATAATGGCGCATAAAACGAAGCAAATGTCTTTTAATTTGTTAACACGCTTGTCCGACTGCAACAAATTAATGGTCTCGCCGCGATGAAACAATTCCCAAACAATGTTTGTTTTATACCTTTGCTATATTTTGTTAACTTTAAGTAAGTGTTAAAATAATCAATCCTATTAATATTATAAATGCGAAAATTTGTAAGTATGGATGCATGTGTTTCATCAAATCAATCCTATTAATATTATAAATGCGAAAATTTGTAAGTATGGATGCATGTGTTTCATCAAATCAATCCTATTAATATTATAAATGCGAAAATTTGTAAGTATGGATGCATGTGTTTCATCAAATCAATCCTATTAATATTATAAATGCGAAAATTTGTAAGTATGGATGCATGTGTTTCATCAAATCAATACTATTAATATTATAAATGCGAAAATTTGTAAGTATGGATGCATGTGTTTCATCAAATCAATCCTATTAATATTATAAATGCGAAAATTTGTAAGTATGGATGCATGTGTTTCATCAAATCAATCCTATTAATATTATAAATGCGAAAATTTGTAAGTATGGATGCATGTGTTTCATCAAATCAATCCTATTAATATTATAAATGCGAAAATTTGTAAGTATGGATGCATGTGTTTCATCAAATCAATCCTATTAATATTATAAATGCGAAAATTTTTCTGGATGGATTTAGATGAAACTTTACATTAATATAGGTTACATCAGAATAACATATGAGATACATATAATAATACGCCGGTTATATTTAAACGTACAAATGTACCCGTGAATTTAAGAAACCATAAACAAAATTGCTTTATAAATAAACAATATTATTTAAAAATATTTGTCTCTTATTTAGATAAGGAGAAGATGGATTTCATTTATATGACAGATGATGATAAATCTGTCGGTATTTATTATATTTAGAGATGAATTGTTTGAGAAATGTTCTGTTATGTTTATTTTTACTTGAGTATTACCTATGTACCGCGGGAAAGTAAAGACTTATCAGATTGAAATTCATTTTATTTAATAACCAATAAATACAGAACCAGTAGAGATATTAAGAAAACATGTTTGTCTACGTGTCTTCTCCAGCAATTCGAAAACGTCAACAATTCTTCGGATCTGTGGGCAAATACATACCTCGTATAATGTAATGTTCTCGTATAAATTGAAAAATAAATCAATAAATATGTATATCTATCATAATCACATCAGTTGTTTTGCTTATGGTTGGCGTGAAATTGAAACAAAAACAACCATCCATTCCACAAACATAACATTATTTATTAGGTTAAATAAAATAATTCATTATTTTGGTTATAAATTTCTAAATTAGAAATATCTCATTGCGCATCCATAATAAAACTGATATAAGCCAGGGTTATGCTTCTAATTGGATATAATGTATTATTTATTAGATATTGCATGACCTATTTCCTACCAAGCATTTCAGAATGGTAAATGTGTGTATATAATAATTAGGTATTGAATATTGTTTACTTTAATCGGCTCTAAGTAGGAATTATGTTATTCAGTTAGATTCTGAATAAAAACGGTCATCATACTCATAGACTCTACTAACTAATCAAATAATTATTTTAATTGTATTAATTATTAAAATTGTATTAATTATTTTAATTGCTAAACAGTAAATATTGTGGTACTAAATATGTTATGAAATGTAAATTGTTTTAAATATTATAATTTATTAATTGTTTTTCTTGTGTCAACTTTAAGTAAAATTTTCTTTGTAACTAATTACTATTCTAATGTATTTTATTGAATTAATGTATTGTATCGGGAAGGCACAGACTCCTGAAACACAGCGAAAGCTATATTGGGAGTCTGGGGTCTATATATTGATGTAAGGAACCTTGTTCAATAAATGATTTTTATTTATTTTTTTATTTTTATACTTTCTTGACAAGGATTTTACTCAATTATGTAAATAGAATACAATTAGTGTAATACAGCACAAGAGGTATAGAACTTAGTAAACAAGGACTGGGATAACAACTAGTAATAGGGACATAAAGTAAACGAAACGAGTGTCATTAGTTCCAATAATTTGTATATAAGCCTCGCTTTCGTTCTCAAAACCTATTAAACTAACGGGCCATTTCACTAATAGGTCATAGCGGCCCCCCTCCCCCTCCCTCCCCGCAGCCCCGCGCCAGCCGCGCCTCACCCCCGCGCTCGCCCGCGGGCGCAAATTCTAGATAATGCCCCTTTGAATAAACGCTCCAACGCTCAAATTGATATCATTCAAATGGAAACTAGATTATTTCCTCGATTTTTACGTTACAAATGAACCGAGCACTTTACCTTAATGGCTTTTAGGTCGATAATTGTAATAAACTCTACGGTAATCGGATGTTTATCTCATTCATTTCCTGATTCCCGTTCTAGTTGTTTTAGGAGTATGTGATTGCTCACATTGATGAGAGAAAATAGTCAAATGTATTGCTTTATCTTGGTTTGTTTCTTGTCAACTGTAAAGGCTCACGCTTCAGTAGATAAATGTAAATTGAATATTCATTGTCCAGAAAATCTGCAATGTTTTTAGCGAAACTTAACAATTTGTAAGCTGAACGAAAGGCGGGAAATTGATTGAAAGCTCATAAATAAACATGGATTGGAACGCAAACGCCAATCCGGTGAAAAACGTTTCGACTTGATAATAGGGTCTACATCTTTTTTCAAGCTTCAATATTAACCGGAGCTTTCGGACGAAAATATGAATAATGCTCTTAATAGCTTGATGTTTAATGAAATAACTCAAAAATATCTAGTCCAAGAAGAACCTACAATGGAAAATTCACGAGATATAAGTCGCGAGTATAAAACATCCGACGCCCAATGCCTGGGAACAATATTTTGTTAAAAATATAGGATCGTGTTTATATTGTGGATCACATAGAATTTATCAGAATATCTTCGTAGAGGTAATCTTGCATTTGCTTGTTTTGCATTTGAAGTTAAGTAATATTTCTTGTGATTATATAATTTATACTTTGTATTGTTACCTATTGATGGACCTGCATTTCATAGTAATAGAAACACACAATTCACTAGTTCCACTTTATTTATATTTTTATTACAATAAACTACGACCGGTTTCGAAACATCATTGTCGGGTATCCTTTGATTATATTCAGTTTCATCACAAAAGCACATAAGTAATTAGACATTAATCAAGAATATGTCTTATTTACAGGTTTTGAAATTCGTTTTCATTAAAAATATTCGCAGTACGAACAATGTATGAGCAGTTTTTGAAAATTTCCCCGGAAATGTTTTCCACTATTCATCTCAAATATGGAATTTTTTCGTCATTTCATTTCAGTTATTTCAGGATCGCAAAATGACATTACAAAAGAAGTGATTTATCAATTTAAATCCAGTCCAGCTGTAATTTTATAAAATTTTCAGGAAACAATAAAACAATCAATGGTTTTATATTTTACGAAACCATGACATACAGGGTGTCCCAAAAAGTAGTGATGAAGGGAAGCTGGGAGGTAGAGGACCTAGAGGGCTATCCGAATCACCCCCATGTATTTTATTCGATTTTTCGTATTTTCGGAGTTATGACGTTTTTTTTTCAATTTTTCACCTATCGCCGAGTACGATGATATTTTCACTCATGGTGACGTCAATTATTGCGCTAGATGCTTGATTTTTTTTGTTTGCTAAGCTGAAAAATAGGCCAATTCAGTATGGTAACATTTACTATCGTTAGATCTTCGAATGGAATAATAAAAAGAATTAAATGCCAAGAAAGATAAAATTACCCAGTATGTTCACCACTTCAAGGGCCCTTAAAATCTAAATCACATAATAAAGTTTTCCGTTTGGCTTTTAAAAACTTGCTCTATCTATCAGGTAGCTACCCTGAAAATTTCATTTTATTATTCAGAAGGCTTCAAACGAAAAATTTAAATCTAAATGTGGTAAGTGCAAAAATTGAATTAACATGATGATCAATAAAAACAAATTAAAACCAATAACAAGGTGTTTAATTACCAGAAATTTTTAAAATGACCCCGCTGTTGCTCAGTGCAAGTGCGACATCATCGTCAAAAGTTGTCTTTTAAATGTCTGAATGCCCTTTTATCATTTTTAATGGTTTCTTCTGCTACTATGAATTTTCGGGTTATTTCGTTCAACAAACGGAAAACTTTTTTTATGTGATTTTATTTTTTTACGGGCCCTTGAAGTGGTGATGTTCACTACTGGGTAAGTTTATCTTTCTTGGCATTTATTATTTTTTTATTCCATTCGAAGATCTAACGATGGTAAATGTTGCCATACTGAATTGGCCTATCTTTCAGCTTAGCAAAACTGCATGAAAATCTCCTTCTGAAAATCTCTGTGTGAAAATCTTTGTGTGAAAATCTCTGTGTGAAAATCTCCATGTGAAAATCTCCGTGTGAAAATCTACGTGTGACAATCTCTGTGAAAATCTGTGAAAATCTCTGTGTGAAAATCTCTGTGTGATAATCTCTGTGTGAAAATCTGTGTGAAAATCTCTGTGTGAAAATCTGTGTGACAATCTCTGTGTGAAAATCTCCGTGGTAAAATCTGTGTTTAAATCTCGGTGTGAAAATCTCTGTTTGAAAATCTGTGTGAAAATCTGTGTTTAAATCTCGGTGTTAAAATCTCTGTGTGAAAATCTCTGTGTGAAAATCTCTGTGTGAAAATCTCTATGTGAAAATCTCTGTGTGAAAATCTCCGTGTGAAAATCTCTGTGTGAAAATCTCTGTGAAAATCTGTGTGAAAATCTCTGTGTGAAAATCTCTGTGTGAAAATCTCCGTGTGAAAATATCTGTGTGGAAAATCTGTGTTTAAATCTCTGTGTGAAAATCTCTGTGTGAAAATCTCTTTGTGAAAATCTCCGTGTGAAAATCTCCGTGGTAAAATCTGTGTTTAAATCTCGGTGTGAAAATCTCTGTTTGAAAATCTGTGTGAAAATCTGTGTTTAAATCTCGGTGTTAAAATCTCTGTGTGAAAATCTCTGTGTGAAAATCTCTGTGTGAAAATCTCTATGTGAAAAGCTCTGTGTGAAAATCTCCGTGTGAAAATCTCTGTGTGAAAATCTCTGTGAAAATCTGTGTGAAAATCTCTGTGTGAAAATCTCTGTGTGAAAATCTCCGTGTGAAAATATCTGTGTGGAAAATCTGTGTTTAAATCTCTGTGTGAAAATCTCTGTGTGAAAATCTCTTTGTGAAAATCTCCGTGTGAAAATCTCCGTGTGAAAATCTCCGCGTGACAATCTCTGTGAAAATCTGTGAAAATCTCTGTGTGAAAATCTCTGTGTGAAAATCTGTGTGAAAATCTGTGTGAAAATCTCTGTGTGAAAATCTGTGTGAAAATCTCTGTGTGAAAATCTCTGTGTGAAAATCTCCATGTGAAAAACTCCGTGTGACAATCTCTGTGAAATTTTTTGAAAATCTGTGTTTAAATCTCGGTGTGAAAATCTCTGTGTGAAAATCTCCGTGTGAAAATCTCTTTATGAAAATCTGTGTGAAAATCTCCGTGTGAAAAACTCCGTGTGAAAAACTCCGTGTGACAATCTCTGTGAAAATTTTTGAAAATGTCCGTGTGAAAATCTCTGTGTGAAAATCTGTGTTTAAATCTCTGTGTGAAAATCTCTGTGTGAAAATCTTTGTGTGAAAATCTCCGTGTGAAAATCTCTTTGTGAAAATCTGTGTGAAAATCTGTGTGAAAATCTCTGTGAAAATCTCTGTGAAAATCTATGTGTTTAAATCTCTGAGTGAAAATCTCTGTGTGAAAATCTCTGTGTGAAAATCTCTGTGTGATAATCTCTGTGTGAAAATCTGTGTGAAAATCTCTGTGTGAAAATCTGTGTGAAAATCTCTGTGTGAAAATCTCCGTGTTAAAATCTTTGTTTAAATCTCGGTGTGAAAATCTCTGTGTGAAAATCTCTGTTTGAAAATCTGTGTGAAAATCTGTGTGAAAATCGCTGTGTGAAAATCTCTGTGTGAAAATCTCTGTGTGAAAATCTCTGTGTGAAAATCTCTGTGAAAATCTCTGTCAAAATCTCCGTGTGAAAATCTCTGTGTGAATGTGAAAATCTGTGTTTAAATCTCGGTGTGAAAATCTCTGTGTAAATATCTGTGTGAAAAAAAAAATCACTGTGTGAAAATGTCTGTGTGAAAATCTCTGTGTGAAAATCTCTGTCCATCTAGCGCAACAATTGACGTCACCATGAGTGAAAATATCATTGTACTCGGCGATAGGTGAAAAATTGAAAAAAAAGTCATAACTCCGAAAATACGAAAAATCGCATAACATACATGGGGGTGATTCGGATAGCCCTCTAGGTCCTTTACCTCCCAGCTTCCGTTCATCACTACTTTTTGGGACACCCTGTATATATGTTTAATTATAAAAAAAATAATTGATAGGTTTTCGAACTTATTTTATTTTCCTATTATACAGAGTTTAAAACAAATGAATCTGTCTAAACTCCAATACAACCTTTGTCTCTACAATTTATAAACTTTAACTAATGTTTTCCAATAGTCTAGACTCTAGTGTCTACCTTGAAGTCTAATTGAGAAGACACTCGATACACCATTAAGTTGTATCCAACATTAAACTCAAACTCAAACATTTATTTATTCAATTAGACTTCTTCTAGAAGCACTTTTGAATCGTCATTACATATTTTTAATATCTACCACCGATTCGGAAAGCAGTATCTATGGAGAAGAAAATTCAATCCATGGTTGATTTAACGATGTAAGTCGTATCCAATCCGTTTTTGAAAGCCAATATTTTCAGTGGACCAGCTACATATTGAGCTAGAATTAATAACGAATTCGCAGTTTATGTGTGCAGTTTAGATAACGAAGAGGATGTTATTGTCGTAGTTCGGGGGCTCGGGCAAGAACAGCGCAACTAATGTGCTCCCCAGTCCCGGGATTTATCGATTGTTGCCGCCGCGCCGCTGCGACACGATTTGTTGCTGTGGGGAGATCAACCTATTAGTTCTAGTGCTTTTTTGACGAGCCCGATAGGACCTGGAAAACAAATAAAAAAAAGTTTTATTAATGAAATAAAATATCTAGGTAATAAGTAATAAATCTTTGACATAGACATACAAGTGGTCATTTATAACATATTAGTAGACTTCATAAATATAATTTGTCAATAACAAATGTGTGTAGTTTAATTAAAGTAAAACACAGTATAATATAACCAAGTAACAAATAAGCATCATTGCACTACATTCCATGTAACGATGCACATTACCTTCATTATAATGTACAATGTCTGGTATCCATTGTAAAATGAGTTTTCTATTTTTTAATACACAAGAGACCTAGCTCTTAATAGTTACTTCTTAATTAACGAGCTTCCTCTTTGCACTCATTATGTTAGTTATACTTATCCGGTAATTTTACTTTGATAGAAAATGAGAGCGAGTATTTAATTATCTCTAATTGTACACGTTAATGCAACAACTCTAACATTAGCTACGTGAAACTGTAATAAAGAAAGTTCCCTATGAAGTATTTAAGTGGACCATTATAAACTTTGAGGTCAGTTAAAAGAAAATTAATGTAACATCTCACTTTGCCTCCTTTTAACATAACGCCTTTCAAATGTTAATTTATTAAAAGCAAACGTGCACGAATTTCTCCTGAAAGTTAACATGACTGTGAGTACATGAGACATTTTAACAAAAGACGCCTAAGGCTCACCCTAATTAATGAGTAAGCCTTAACTTTGTGTTTCACAGTTCATTGTATGCAAACTTGAGTTCTAAAGTTAAGTTTCGTACTTATTTCTAAGATCAACGTTACATAAAAAATAAATTGTTTCATTTTAATTATTATAACAGCCGAAGGTTTATCTCCCCTGAGAAATACAACGGGCCAGTAAGCGGAAGGCGATCGGTAATAAGTTTATTTAGTGAGTCTTTTAAACTGTTCCTATACGATTTATGTTGTGTGCGAGCTTTTATCAGAAAAATAGTCTGCGCGATGTCTGAGCTCTACGTGTGGGAAATAAATCCGGAAGTTTTGTTTTAGCTGTGTTTTCATTCAGTACGAGTATTCGAATCATATTTGAGTTAATATTGTGTTTCGATTTTCAACTACATGTGAAGATGTATAGTTTTTCTGTTTTGTATCATTTTTCACTTTTTTGTCAATAGCATTTGCGAAGAAATTTTCATTCATTCATTGCATTCAAAATGGGATAAGGAATGCAAGGAATTTTATTTACTTACCAAAATAATTAAATTAATCAAAATATGCAAAGGGTTAAAAATTTCAAAAACATATCGTATTTAATTAAGGGCTGATTTTTCAATCCTTGGTTAAAACTTATTCGCCGAATAATGTATAAAACTACCATTTTAAAAACGTATTCTAATTGCCCATATTTGACAGTTTACGTGACATTTTAATATTATCGTGTAATACTTTATGGGACGGATAAGTTTTATCCAAGCATTGAAAAATCGGCCCTAAGATAAATATATTATCTACACTCGTAGACTGCAAGAGCTACGAAATATCGTACACGCGAATAACATTGTTTTATCGATCGCTTTCAAATACATTATAGCCCCCGTATCAAACTCAAACTCAAACATTCATTTATTTTCGAATTTCCTTTCACTTTCGAATCATAAGTATTTTTAACATTTACCACCGATTCGGAAAGCAGTATCTATGGAGAAAAATCGGCAAGAAACTCCATAGTTGCTCTTTTAAAATCATGTCAATATTACATAATATGTAACTTATATCTAACTACATAATCTTCTATCTTCTATTCTTCTATCTATCTATCTATATCTTTATAGTTTTGTAAGTATGGATGTATGGATGTTTGTTACTCTTTCACGTAAAAACTACTGAACCGATTACAATGAAATTTAGCACACATATAGAGGGTAACTTGGATTAACACATAGGATAGGTTTTATCCCGGAAATCCCACGGGAACGGGAACTATGCGGGTTTTCCTTTGAAAACGCGGGCGAAGCCGCGGGCGGAAATCTAGTATATCATAATATGCCAAAGAACTGTCCTGTGGTTTTTACGCGACAACCCTCCATGGGTCTTTATCGTCCATATATTCCTGAATACTGTAGTACGCTCTCTGAACTAGTACATTTTTTATATAAGTTTTAAATTTAGAACTACTAAACTCTTTAATATTATGAGGAATTCTATTGTATGAGCGTATACCTTGACCCATAAATGAATTTTTAACTTTAGCTAATTGGAAAAATGGCATTCCAATTCTATTTCTGTTCCTTGTGCTATAATCGTGTCTATCTCCTACTCTTGTGTGTAAGTCGGAGCTTTTGTGTACATGCAAAATATTATTAAATATTATATACTGTGATGGTACAGTAAGGATATCGTGTGATTTACATTATATTATATCGTGACATTAACATTTAAACAATAAAGCGTAAAATCGCTTGCACAGTTAAACAGATAAAAGAAACACTTAAGTGAGCATTATCTTGCAGCGCTGCAGCAGCTGCCGGGCACTGCGCTGCCGCGGGTCACAATTAGCCGCCTGCTAATTTCGCAGCCCACTACACGAAGCTAATTAAAATTGTATTTATGTGCATGAAATTGTGGCTCAGTTTTAGAAACTGGAATAAATATTCGGTAGACTGTTTGGTTTTCATGGATTGATAACGCGTAGCGGAGCGTAGAAATAGTTGTAGCGTAAATAAATAATTATTTGGTTTGAGGTTAGTTCTAATTTATGGAACTAAATATGAAATAGTTTATGTATGAGTGTAACGAAAGTATATGTTTTACTTATTAGTATGATGTCTCATAGCGTTATGTTAAATAGATATTCTGAATGAAATAAAATATGTTAATAATTTTTTTATTGTACATATATAAATATTATAAAATACATTACTTAAAATGATATTTGTTTGTTTTATTAACGGGTTGCTAAATCCCAACCTATATACAAACTTAAAGCAAAGTAGATATATGCATAAGCTTCTTTGGTCATTAATTATTATATTCTATAGTTTAGTTATATATGTGCTCCATAAACACAACTACATTTGTTATGTAGTAAGCTAACAATATTACGAATGCTGTATTGAATTCACAATAGTTTGCTTAGGGTTTATGGGTTTATATATTATAACAGTTTGCATGTTTATTAGTTATGTTTTTGATAGAATCATGTGTGCAATTTAACATTGTTTAATATTCACATACAAGCATAGTTTATTATTATGCCATATTCATAATTTTTTTTACCAATCTTCACACCACATTTTTAATTTTTATCCCTAACATCAAATACTATTTCCACTAATAAAGAAGATAAGGTAACCTTACCACTTGTTCGTAGGAAAAAAATAGATTTATTCAGCTCTAAATTGTAGAGCGTTCTGCGTTACTCTAAAATTTAGAGTTGAATATATTTATAGCAATACTTTTAACTCAACAAAACAAATAAATGGTGTCAATTATATGAAAGTATAATTTTACCTTACACAATAATAACATTTCTGAACAAAGTAATACTAAACAGTATGCATTCGATGTATGATAAAGTTCGTAAACGCCATGGCTGAAAGGCAGTGACATAAGAGAATAAATAAGTGTGGCGCGAAACTAATTTACAGCCGACAGTCAGCGTTCACTCGCGAACGAGATTCCGGGAATGTTTGGCGTCTTTTAATAATTGTGTTATTCTATCTGGTAAGATGTAATGCACAAGAATAATATTTTAGAGGGTTTCTTAATGTTTATTGCAAATAAGCTTTCTATATTTCCTGACTGATTGAGACAAAAATAATACGCAATAATATAGGTACAATAAAAAAATATATACTACTAGATTTCCGCCCGCAGCTTCGCCCGCGTTTTCAAAGGAAAACCCGCATAGTTCCCGTTCCCGTGGGATTTCCGGGATAAAACCTATCCTATGTGTTAATCCAAGTTACCCTCTATATGTGTGCTAAATTTCATTGTAATCGGTTCAGTAGTTTTTACGTGAAAGAGTAACAAACATCCATACCTACATCCATACATCCATACATCCTTACAAACTTTCGCCTTTATAATATATATGTATATGTATATATGTATATGTATATTAGATATTAGATTAATTAATACTATTATATTACATCAAAATAAACTTACGAAACGATATTAATTATAGAATATAACAAATATTGAAGCAATTAATTCTTTAAATAAATAATTAAAATCTTTATTGACATTATTACGCAGGTCAAAATAATGAATCGTAAAGTGTAAAGAATAAAAATATATATTTTTTTATTCATAATAACTTGACATTGTTCCATAAAAGGTTTTTTTTTTCAAGTATTATCTATTATAAAAATAGGATACACGTGCAAAAAACTCGGACGAAGTTGGAAAGTACAATATTAATGTAGCATGTGCGTAATAAGTTTCCTCTGTCAGCTTATCCGATAAATACTTCTTTACGGATTTCAAATAGTTGTCACAATCTTACGGTTTATTTTGTTAGAAAAATAAGCCTCTAAATAATATTATGTAGTTATATTATGTGGTTATATTTAAGGAAATAGAAGTAAGTGTTATATCGCGTGTTTTAATTAATTATTTGGATTACATAAACTAATTTCGCGAAGTCGATATGTTTCCCTAATAGAAGATCATTTTGCTATCCAGAATGTTTTCAGACAAAAAAAAAAACTTTAAACATGAAATACAACACGATGAGTAAGTGTGACCCTTTATATGGTACACAACTTGGCACACATAAAAAGAAAAACACACTCAAAAATTTATGTAATGAGTGGTAATAAGCTTAATAAGTTATTTAGTTCACTGAAAACTTAGCGTGAAGAATGAAGTTAGCGAGTGAGTAGTTAGCCATCATTTATCTGGCTACAGTCTGTTATAGTATTAGCCGACTGCGGCTTTACATCAACCAAGTTTCCACCAGCAATTTAATTTGTCTCCCCGTACTTGCATTATGTTTCACGTTAATTATAGGGAAATTAATTTTCCTCGTGAAAGGATACAAATGTGCTTTGTAACAATAGTCTTTAATCTTTAATATTGATCAATACTTCATTAACATTTCACCTATTACTTCATTGTGTTTTAATTAAGCTATTTAATCTGTTGTTGTTTATTTAAAATGATGTAGTAATGTGTTGTTATAAAATAAAAATGCATGGAAAGTGTTATAATTTTATCATGATTGCGGAATGAAAATGCTGGCGCGCGAAATACGCCACGTCAATAAATCCGCATTTTATTTACATTTTAGTTATGAATATAATATGTATATATATATGGTGAAATTCCGATGGCCGTAACGCAGAGCAATCACTGAATACCTTTTAAATAATTTTCCACTGCTACAATTCTTAGAAACTCAATTTCATTTAATGTTAAGCTCTTTGGAATGGGGATTTTTGCGGCTTTCCACTGATTTATAAATACCCGAAATATCTTTTATAGTTGTAGCCTTTTACGATATTAATTTTTCAGACCAGTACACCATTTGAAGGTTCTCTCGTCAAAGGTTTTTACATTCAGTTGGTTCAGGTCATCGACCGGATAAAATCTTATAAATAAAATAAGTTAGTAAACAAAAACAAAAACCCTTCTTTTAAAAAGGAACTGTAAGAAAAACCAGCTTTATCTTGGAAAGGTAATAATTACGCCGAATATATTCTGTACAATATTTTTAAGATGATTTCTGAGGAGTACTTTTAGGTGGCTCTTCACTAGAACTTGTTTTTTTACAATACCTTCTTGTTTTTCGGTTTGTAAAGTAGGATAAGTTTTCTTTTAATAAAGCAATAATAAACACGATACATACATATAATAATCAAACTATCCCTACATGAATATCAATTAAACTTCGTTACAGACGCAGCAGTGACAGGCGCGTCGTATACAGCTTTGGATTTACGTAATCCCGTAGGCCTGAGCCTTACATTAATAGGTTTATGAATTACTGGCGGGTGCCCCGGCGATGCTTGGATTAAATGATTTAATTTGCAACAAAGTAAACTTCAACTGAAACATATTTATTCAACTTCATTATCCGTAAACATAACTTTGTGCATTAACTGTAGAAAATCCTTTATATTTTTGTGCCCCGCGGTTTGGTCTTAGGGTAATGATTTATAGCCTATAGCCTTCCTCGATAAATAGACTATCTATCAGTGAAATAATTTTACAAAATAGACCTGTGGTTTTTGAGATTAGCGCGTTCAAGTAAGCATAGAAACAAACTTATGAACAGTTTTTAAACTCAGGATTAATAGACACTGAAATATTAATAGAAATATCTTTGAAAACGAATAAACAATAACAATTACGTATTGCAATGAGTAATGACGCAATACAATTAGTAATTTGAGCTTGAAACTTAACTCTGTTATAAAGCATTGCATTTGATGTATTGTTCAGGATAATGGACGCGACAGAGAGAGGAATGCTTTTGTTTTTACATGAGTGTTAATGGATTTTTTGTATACGATACATTTAGTTATGTAACTAGATGTATAATTCGATCAGGGTAAATAAAACAACGTGTGTAGCCAGTGTCTTTGACGATTGCAAGAAAATCCTTATTTTATTATATTTATTTGCATTTAACATTTATTGTTCGGAGAGGAGTATGAAGTGATTTATATAATTTCGTAGTTGAATCTGGACGGAAACGGATGAAATTCGTATAGGTAATACGCCTTGCATTAATCCTATACGAATTTCGATACATTTACAGCGACATGAAATTTTTTTATTTGTGTCCTAACATTATTAATAGCATCAATTAATTGCGACCCATTAATGCTCTTTTCGCATAGAATAATAAACAGTAAATTATAACCATTTGCAGCTATAAATACGGAATGAGAGCGGCTAGCAGATTGTATTTGCATCGGGAAGGCTCCATTAGGGACTTCATTACAACATAATGTAGTCCCTTTTAGTGGGTCGTGGGTATGCCGTATCCGTTGTTTACTAATATACTAGTTAGTGGCTTATTTTTGAATGAACTGGCGAGGTCACAGAATAATACGACCGTATACGAAATACGAATGCTGTTTTAAACGTGAAATCTGTGTGTCAGGTCTGTTATTGTAAATACTTAGTATATTGCAGCTTTGAAAGCATTTTTTGTAAGGGATATATTTTTGTCAGTAAATAATGTATTAGTATTGTAGATTATGCATTCGTATGCAGTGATGTATGACTTTTTTGATTTGATAATATTGGTATCAACATGTGCGATGTTTTTCATAAAAAATAGAGTATTACTCAAGCATGCTGAAATTTAAATTAATTTCAGTTCGTACTAAATGTAATGAATTCTAGTTAATATCCTTACGAAAGCTCCTACTAATTTATTAAAAATCTTCACATCATAAAGCATTTACACGGTGACATGGAAAATTTGAACTCACGAAATGAGTTCGTCAGCCGCTGTATAACCACAGTGTAACGGGTAAAGTAGGACTAATATCAAAAATTAATCCCAACGCGAGCTTTGTAAATATTTAGAGGCGAAATTAAAGTTAATTTGATGGCGCTCGGTCGGCTCGTGCATTCATTAACGAAATGTAAATACGCCTAAATGCTGCAATTAGGCGGTTTACACACGAACGTTTGGAACGTAGCGTTTGTTTTAGCTACTAACTACCTTTCCCCCCCTGTGACTTCGCGTAAACACTTTCGCCCAAATTTACATTTTAATCTTAAGATCAATTTTTATTGTTGTTGATAATTCCGATTAAAATCTAATTGATTGAAATCTAGTTATATCGTTGATAGGATATGTAATTGAGGTAAATATTAAATTACATATTTTGACAATTAAAAACCATATCTGAAGGAACTGTAGTTGAATAAATAAAAGTTTGAGTTTAATGGTTATTATGTGCATAAATAATTGCATAGTTGTGTTGTGATCAGTAAAGCAACCCCACATCCTCATGAGAATAAAAAAAAAAACAACAGCTATCTATTTTTTAAGCAGTGAAGCCATTCGTTGATCGTCTGCCGCCGTTATGACTACCTTTCCCGCGCTTATTAATTATACGCAAAATTGCTGATAATAAGTACATCGTGATAATGGCGACATGGAAATAATGTCTTACATTCTGTGAATACCGTATGTTATTGTACTGTACAAGGTAAACACAGTCTGAAATCTGAAAATGTTAATTGTGAAAGGTTAGTGTACTTACCTTTTTTGACAACGATAAAATAACTAATGTATGAAAATAGTAGGTATTCTATATTATTATAATAGTATGTTATTCATTTTAGATAAACTTTATTCTGTGAACTTGATTTAATACTACGTAATATACTTTAAGAAAAATAACATCTAAATGATTTTTTACTAAAACTCAAAATATCAGTAGTAGAGGTCGAATTCATCGCTTGCAGATGATACTTGATAATCTCTTTGTTACCTTCTGACGTAAATTCTCATACGCAATTTTAACTGACAGATAAGCCAAACAGGAACCGGCCCTAAAGGCATTAAGCCCCCAGAGTAAACTGTAAACACGGATATTCGTATGGAAGTCCACATTTCATGTCAAGCGAGTCCCGCCGCGCGGCGCACATTGTATTTGCTTGAAACGCGTTGACTCAGCATTGTTTCCATATGTTTGCGATTGAAAGCAAACCGTCTGGTGTTACAATTCAATTATGCAAGTTTATAAACTACCTAACCTAAATTTGTTCCATTAATTTTTCCATCGAAATAGTGCTTTATTATAAATTCTATGCGCATAGATTTGTAAAAATATGCCATATTTGAGGTTATGACGCAGTATTTTAAATTTCAACAGAATCACAATGCGCAAACATAATGTGAACCGACTTTATTTACTTCCGTTTTGAAAGCCAGCTTTTTCGTAAAATATTGTTTGAGGCATAGAAGCACACTCCACAGTTTTCTGTTTTAATTAAATTCGTACAGACAATGCTATTAAAGCAAAAGTAACTAATTTTGAATGTTGCAAAAATATCTCTTATAATATTTTTAGTGGAATTAGGTCAGGAGATGTTACGATCATGCGACGTATATATACTGAGAGCATTTACTGAATTTTATTACGTTGGACCTGCAGCGCTGAAAGATATCTAAACAGGCTCTAAACATAAAAAACATAAAAAGATATCTAAACAGTACTAGAATATACAAAAAGAAATGAAACGTTGTGATTTGATACCACTTATGGGATTTTGTATGCGGTAACTGCACCTGAATGTGTGTCTCTAACTTGTTTTTTGAGGTCCGATTTTACGTTTTTAAACTAAGTTCATATCTAAAGAATATAAGTAAGTAAGTTTTTAAATAATTTCATCATTTATTTTTAATACGATGCAATTGGATAATATAATTTAGAGTACTGCATAAAAACAAAATCGTTCTTATCTAAACAATACTGCAAACCGTAAGTATCATTGTAAAACAATCAAAAACTCTATATTTTAATTCATTAAACTAATGTTAATGGTTTGTGAACCTCCTACTGAGTTTCTACATCTCTTTAAGCGAGGAATATTTACCGTATCAAAAGGTATAAAAAAGATAGGTAATAAAGTAACCACCATTCGCATTTATGTCAATCGATTCACATAAAGTTAGTACACCTTAAAGCGGTCGATGTCTTTCCAATAATGTCGTCACATTACCATGATCGCAGCTTCTCAGATTTTACGGGTTCTGTATAAAAATTACAAATACGAAACAACTGTTCTTCACTATATAAAATTGGTAATAAAATTTTATCAGTTATTGACGGAGTTCTTCCAAACTCTAAATAAATAATAACTAAGATAAAACTATCAAATTCAATTCTAGCTTACTTTAAAATACTGTGTCTTTCACGTGTAAGATAACATGAAATTAAAAGGGATGTAACAGTGGGTCGAAATTCGTCATGAAAAATTTGCGGAATAATATAATGTTTTTAAACTGCTCAACAAACATACTTTAGGGATGAAAATCTACCCCGGGCTGTCAGGAAAAACATCGTTAGAAAGTTTTTCTTATTAATTGCTTGCTTTAACATTTATTGGTGTCCAGTAGGAGGAAAAAGGAGACCCAAAAACTTTGCCTCGATTGTCAAATATATTATGTGAAAATTAAGTTAACATGGAATCGAATTACCAAAGTTTTTGAAGTGAAGACTATGAATAACGATGAAACGTATAAGGGGAGCCAAGATTTATGCTCTTCTTATCATGAAACTTCGATATTTTAGACAATTCTGGTTCCATTGCTTGTTCTATTCATGGTAGAGTGATTTCTGTAGTTCTTTTGCATACTATGGACGGTAATGTATAGCAATAGGGAAGTAATATCGATCGAGAAGTTGGGCAAAAAATTCCGTAACTCAAACTCGATACGTAAACAAGATCCAGTGATATAATTTACCCTTAGATACTTGGTAGATACAGACAATATGACCTTTGTTCATTTTTGTGACAGGTTGGCTGAAATTTTAAATGCTCTAAGCTTGAAGTATCATTTTTAATTACTATTTAATAAAATATAAAAATAATCATAGCAAAATATTAGCATTTATTGTCATGATTTAAACTATTTACCAACTTTACAATAAACGTAAAGAATGAGCGCAAAAATTAAAAGAGGATTAATATCTATTGTCTCTTTAAACCAGCACAATATTTACGCGAGCTTTGTACAATGAAATTTGCTTAATTAAAAATCCTTTTTATTACTAAGTTGTTTATTTGGTGCACATAAAATTCATATGAGCGAAGCAAGCGACGCGAGAATAAATCTTAAAGACCAAACACGTTTAAATTTATTGCAACAAAACGGAATAAAATATTTGTTCAACGCGTTTGTGGAAAATGTAAAAGCATATAAAATATTTCCTCATGTTGATTTTGAATAGTAACATGACTTTTTTAGTTATAAAACTAAATAGAATAAAAGTCCTCTTATGGAAGGCTAGAAGGAAACTTAGATTTAACTATTTGTCTTGTGAATAGGAATTGTATGTGTTTGAATGGGTTGGAAAGTATTAAGTTGTCTACGAAAGAGTCAATAATCGCTCAATTTCAAGTTTCATATCCACATGGATATTAATCTACACGGATAATGACAAAATTACAATAATTGTAAAAGCGTTCAATTTTGTTTATTAGGATTCACAAAAACATTATTTTAAGGCTATTGATTTATAAAAATGTTTATGTCTATGTGTCTGTCGAATTAATTATTTATCAAAATGTAAACATTGCGACTTGTTTAAAACATGACATCAACACAAGATCTGTATATAATGCAAGCGAACTAACAATGCACTAACTATTCGAGTCAGTGGCCATTCCTTTCTCTGCTAAATAATGTCCACAGAAAGGAATTAGAGAAACAGGTGTGCCGTGTGGTTCGAGCGGGGCACGAACTGTAGAACTGTCTATTATGGTAGAGATATAATATATTTATAATTTAACCGTGGTGATGTAGCGTCTTTAGGAAGTGGTCGTAGTAGAGGCAGTTTTATGTTCGTTTCTGTGATTTTAAGTAAGGGTGCTTTTCCACTAATAATGTGCGAGGATGTGAAGCGAGGAATGTGTTTGTAAAAATAAATCATAAATGAAGCGCATTTAGTTTGAAGTAAGAAGAATTTAGCGTTTGAACCGATACTATTGTTATTTACAGACACATTCCTCGCTACACATCCTCGCACATTATTGGTGGAAAAGCACCCTAATGTTTTCTTTTCTATGTATTCTATTTAGTCCCGTAATAATTATCTTTTTGCCAAATACTAGCGATGTTTGGGGCTCCCATAGAAACCCAGGGCCCTTAAAATAGTCCTATAAGTCCGTCCCCATTATGAATACGATCACCATTGCACTGTGCACTGTGCAGGGAGAGGAAGGCATCGATTACAAGTTCCGATAGCTCTGCTGTATTTGTGGTGCCATGTATACACAATATACACATGGTATACACAATGAATTGAGTGGATTTCTTGATGTAAAAACACAATTAGATACGTATGATGCTGGTTGCGTTGTGTACGCCTACGCCTTATCGTGAAATATTTACATTTTTAACATAGAACATTTTTTAACATTGAAAATAGATCTAAAATAACAACTGTACTATTGATCAAATCATTTAAATGTGATGACTGACTGGCAAGACTTAACAAATAAAATTTTAGAGCTTCAATAAAGAACCATTTAAACCAAATATTCAGCTACATATTTATGAAAAATTAACACACATTATCTTTGTCTATGCAAAACTGTTTTTTAGCAATTATTGTAATTTAATGTACATACCTAATACTACTATAGAAAAAAACAAGTTCAATATATACTACTGTATCATCAAATTAATCAAACTTTTCCAAGTGGGTAAAATATAAGCTCCCATGTTTTATACCGGATGACACATATACAGGTAGATACGTAAAAGCCAAGCCAACGCTAGGGGAGTGGGGACTAAGAATAGAATTTAAAATATTAAATAGGGACTAAAATAGCAATCCCAAAAGTTTAAGTTGATAGATAATTAATGGAGGGGTATAAGTCGGGAACAACTTTAAATATGAACCGGTTACTACAATGAAAACTCACAGTTCAAAATATATAAGTTTGTTATAGTAATAAGTGGTAATGTACAGTGGATTTTCAGATCCTATCAGTAGGCCAGTTTATTTTCTTCAATAACAATATGATTAAAACGGCTACGGATAATTAGGTCATCAGTTAGCTATTATTTTTTCGTATAATACAATTGTTACGCGTTTTGAATTTTAATCGACACCTTCAACAATGTATCACACCAGAAGAAAGAGATAAAGCACACTACACTTATCAACTACATAGTTACATGAATCCAATTTTTTGTCCAAAACATTTTGTGTCCTTCCGCCTACTCAGGCAGTAAATCCGTCACTGCTTACGTCCTACGGGGCAATAATTCAGTAACATTATCCAGATTAATTGGGGCAAGTTCTCAAGGATACCTGTAACGTACGTTATCCGCCCGCCACCCGCCGCCCCGGGCCCGCGACCCGCCGCTCCCGGTCCGCCACCCGCGGCCTGCCGCTCCAGCCCGCTACCCACAGCCCGTCGCCCGCAGCCCTCTCTCACATTCCTCACATTGTTCTTCATATTACCAACTTTGTAAGTTGATAGGCTTTGATGTTGGTGAGATATTGGCTTGCCCGTGTCGGCGATTTTGATAGGGTCGCGAGTCGAAACCATCCGAATATTAACTGGATGTGGTTTGTGTTGCCGGGTCATATAGGTACTTCAGTTAGAAACAATTTCATTTCATTTATGATTCGATTTCATTGGCTTACCTGATGTTAATAATTAATATCTACCAGTCGAATTTTATATTGTCAACTGACGACGCGGTTGGCGCAGTGGTAAAGTAACTGCCTAGTGAGCCGACGGTCCCGGGTTCTATCTTCGGTCAGGGCAAATATTTGTGTGATGAACTCAATTATTTGTTCTTGGGTCTGGGTGTTATCTATATATGTATTTATTAAATATTATATTTATCGTCGCCCAGTACCCACAATACAAGCCTTAATTGAGCTTACTGTGGGACTAGGTCGATTTGTGTAATAATGTCCTATAATATTTATTTATTTATTTGTTTATATAACGTAGCTATTAACTTAAGTTACAAACACGCCCAAGTGAAAACTCATAAATTAATGTTCTTTTAAGTTATGTAATATATTTAACAAAACATTTTATAAATCTGTTTCGGGCCACATAGACACTATGCAGAGAGTAAATAAAATCCAAATTACGTAACGCGAGAAAATCTGCTGGAAACTATTAGAGTTTTATATCAAAACATGCTTTCACGGATTTTTATTTATATCCTTTATTTATAATAGACTTTCTATACTTATTAGATTATGAACTAGGTCGGAAAAACCTTATAACGTATTTACCGGAATATAAAATGAGACCTTTCACGAGGCAGGTTTCGTATTATGTTTATATTATTTGAATAATGTAGATAATATAACAGTGTAAGTATTTGCTCTAGGCTCTACCTGTGCTATTTTAGTGAATCATTTTCCTTTTTCGAAACGTTGGTAAAATATGATTTTGAAATCTTTGCAAAGATACGAATAAATACAAAGCAAGGAGGAAAAGTAAGTATTCACTTTTGCTTACATTTCCAATTTTCCTCCTTGAATAAATAAAATTATTTATTCACGTTTTAACATTAATATTAATTGAACAGTTTCTCATCCACGTGTGTCCAAACATACTTCAAAGGAGCTGATTATTGACCAATTAAATGTCAAATAAAACTTTTCCATTGGCTCACCGCTTCGTGTTTTCGTTTGCGGTCTAAAGTAGCTTGTAACTTGATGCGTCTGTTTATTTTTCCAGTGTTTGACGTTTTATCAGAAAAATATCCGCCGTTTGAGATCGCTGCTTACTTTGTGAAAGTGGAGACTAAAAGCAACCGCGGTGTACACTGTATATACTAGGAACGTACATATAGAGAGCAAAGTAATAAATATTACGTCCTTATAAACCAATATACTGTAATTTACTGATTTTATTGAACATTATGTATTGTTAATAATTGTTTTTGGTTACTTGATACGCTGCATAAACACTAGTTTCTCAAGGAAAAGCAAAGCACATATGGACGAAGTAATAACTCGGGTTTTATTGATGCAATCTGAATCTTTTATTTATGGTTAGCTTAAACATATTCACCACAATGTTGTGTCAATCCGAAAACATAATTAACTGGGAAGTGAAAATAAATGGAAAGTCATATCAAGGTCACCTCATAGTACTAAACGTAAAAAAAACGTTACTAAAGATAATTAGGTCATCAGTTAGCTATTATTTTTTCGTATAATACAATTGTTACGCGTTTTGAATTTTAATCGACACCTTCAACAATGTATCACACCAGAAGAAAGAGATAAAGCACACTACACTTATCAACTACATAGTTACATGAATCCAATTTTTTGTCCAAAACATTTTGTGTCCTTCCGCCTACTCAGGCAGTAAATCCGTCACTGCTTACGTCCTACGGGGCAATAATTCAGTAACATTATCCAGATTAATTGGGGCAAGTTCTCAAGGATACCTGTAACGTACGTTATCCGCCCGCCACCCGCCGCCCCGGGCCCGCGACCCGCCGCTCCCGGTCCGCCACCCGCGGCCTGCCGCTCCAGCCCGCTACCCACAGCCCGTCGCCCGCAGCCCTCTCTCACATTCCTCACATTGTTCTTCATATTACCAACTTTGTAAGTTGATAGGCTTTGATGTTGGTGAGATATTGGCTTGCCCGTGTCGGCGATTTTGATAGGGTCGCGAGTCGAAACCATCCGAATATTAACTGGATGTGGTTTGTGTTGCCGGGTCATATAGGTACTTCAGTTAGAAACAATTTCATTTCATTTATGATTCGATTTCATTGGCTTACCTGATGTTAATAATTAATATCTACCAGTCGAATTTTATATTGTCAACTGACGACGCGGTTGGCGCAGTGGTAAAGTAACTGCCTAGTGAGCCGACGGTCCCGGGTTCTATCTTCGGTCAGGGCAAATATTTGTGTGATGAACTCAATTATTTGTTCTTGGGTCTGGGTGTTATCTATATATGTATTTATTAAATATTATATTTATCGTCGCCCAGTACCCACAATACAAGCCTTAATTGAGCTTACTGTGGGACTAGGTCGATTTGTGTAATAATGTCCTATAATATTTATTTATTTATTTGTTTATATAACGTAGCTATTAACTTAAGTTACAAACACGCCCAAGTGAAAACTCATAAATTAATGTTCTTTTAAGTTATGTAATATATTTAACAAAACATTTTATAAATCTGTTTCGGGCCACATAGACACTATGCAGAGAGTAAATAAAATCCAAATTACGTAACGCGAGAAAATCTGCTGGAAACTATTAGAGTTTTATATCAAAACATGCTTTCACGGATTTTTATTTATATCCTTTATTTATAATAGACTTTCTATACTTATTAGATTATGAACTAGGTCGGAAAAACCTTATAACGTATTTACCGGAATATAAAATGAGACCTTTCACGAGGCAGGTTTCGTATTATGTTTATATTATTTGAATAATGTAGATAATATAACAGTGTAAGTATTTGCTCTAGGCTCTACCTGTGCTATTTTAGTGAATCATTTTCCTTTTTCGAAACGTTGGTAAAATATGATTTTGAAATCTTTGCAAAGATACGAATAAATACAAAGCAAGGAGGAAAAGTAAGTATTCACTTTTGCTTACATTTCCAATTTTCCTCCTTGAATAAATAAAATTATTTATTCACGTTTTAACATTAATATTAATTGAACAGTTTCTCATCCACGTGTGTCCAAACATACTTCAAAGGAGCTGATTATTGACCAATTAAATGTCAAATAAAACTTTTCCATTGGCTCACCGCTTCGTGTTTTCGTTTGCGGTCTAAAGTAGCTTGTAACTTGATGCGTCTGTTTATTTTTCCAGTGTTTGACGTTTTATCAGAAAAATATCCGCCGTTTGAGATCGCTGCTTACTTTGTGAAAGTGGAGACTAAAAGCAACCGCGGTGTACACTGTATATACTAGGAACGTACATATAGAGAGCAAAGTAATAAATATTACGTCCTTATAAACCAATATACTGTAATTTACTGATTTTATTGAACATTATGTATTGTTAATAATTGTTTTTGGTTACTTGATACGCTGCATAAACACTAGTTTCTCAAGGAAAAGCAAAGCACATATGGACGAAGTAATAACTCGGGTTTTATTGATGCAATCTGAATCTTTTATTTATGGTTAGCTTAAACATATTCACCACAATGTTGTGTCAATCCGAAAACATAATTAACTGGGAAGTGAAAATAAATGGAAAGTCATATCAAGGTCACCTCATAGTACTAAACGCGATTATATTATATATTTTACTATCTATAGGTTATGTAGATAAGTAGTGTGCGCACATGAAAGCAACTCAATTTCTACCGCAGAACGCACGTACGTTTAGCCCAAATCTAAAAACCTATATTTCCGGCGTGTGTCAACACCCAGCTGGCAGGTTTGCAGACCGCATTTTTATGCGCCATAACCTAGAAATAGCTCAGTAATTCGTTCCACGTCGTACGACATCACAGATTAAACGTCCTCTATTTACATAAACTGTTCCAAGCCCGGTTCTTTCGATCCCTTTTATGCTTTCAACAAGATGTTAATATAAATTTTCTTGTTAAGTGATGCCGTAATTGTCGACGGCTTCTAAGTGAGATGGAACGAAATTAATTAAAAAATAAAAAGGAAATTTTTCCATTAAGACGAAAGAGGCCAATCCTTGGCGCCATTTTTAAGCGGGAAATTAGACGATTTGTTTTTAATTGGATTTTTTGTTGTATCTGTAAATGAGTGCCGTTTAACATACAAAATTTTAAAAGTGACGTACCTAATATAATTAGCTGTAACTAAAAATTTGAAATAATTTAATATTATTAATGGTCACCTACTGGTTGGAATTCAATTATAGCTTTAAACAAAAATTCTTGTGCGTTTCAAATACATGGTTAAAACTATGTGTGCCAAATTTCATCCTTCACCGTCCGCGCAATTTTCATATGAAGGGGGAACAAATTTTTGCTTCACGTATAAATAAATAGATTTTGGTTCGCTAAAGTTATTTAAGTTATAGTATTAGGGTAGGTTCAAGAGTACTAAAAATATTATGACAAGCAAGCTTGGTCTGAGTTTGGTCAAATATATATTTATACCCCAAATAAAATATAATTCGATGAATCCCTGAGTTCTGTATTCCATGTAAATGTCGTAAATCTATTAATAAATAAGAGGTCTGGAAACGAAATAGTACCCTTTTTATTCTGTTTCCAATCTATTAGCGTTAAATTTGTTTTTGGATCATACTTTAGCCTATATATATTTTATTCATGTATTAAACATCATGTTTCTTTAATTTTTTATAACAATATAATATTAAGGAAGTTATTCTAATGTTCTGTAATCTGATGATATCTACATAATATATGTATGTGTTAATGTTACTTGTATTTATTTATAGTATTATACAGAATAAACTGTAGTGATTTTCTTTTCTTTTGGTTAATAGATATGTTTCTTAATAAAGAACCTCTTAAAGTGACTCAATATACACAAAATGAAGGCCATATATTTCGTATTATTCTTCAGTTATAAATGGAGTATATTATCTTTCGACTCCCCCATTCGAAGGCGTAAGCACACGGCGTAAGTAAACTAAAATCAATCTTCATTCGACTGTTTTCATGTTAAATATGATACGGTGACCTTTGAATCACGAGATATTTTTAGACGATGTTTATGCAGTTTAGGTTGGCTCTATCTTAATAGGTGTTTCTATTTCCGTAAATGTTTTATTTTACGCGAGTATATTAAATAATAAATGTATAAATCGCGTTTAAAATCCGTTTCAAGTCTTTAATTAAAACTTGGTACATACTTCATTTAAAAAATGTGTAATTATAATTTTAGACTCTACCTGCTTGATAATAACTCAGAAAAGTAAGAAAAAAAGTCAGCATCTATCAGTTCCAAGATGCGAATGGACTTACTGACGCACATACTGTCTCTCAGCAACGTGACAAATGTCAGCCATTTGCTGAGCTCGCAAACATTTCGAGCATTTGTTGCTGTCATGCTGATTGCCGATCATGAATTTTTGTATTGGTGTTATTTTTGTTCGCGATTTTAGATATTGATGTTGTGTTTACCTGTGATTGTGAAGAGTTGTTTTCTTTTGGAAGGTAAATTTTGTATAAATGTTGATGCTAAGGACTAAGATGTTTTTATAGTTATTCCATTAGTTTGATGAAAACTGCTTTGTGAATCGGTTACGAAAATGCAGTCTATATAAATAAATAGTAAAAATTCGTATAGGCCGAAAAATTCCTGACGTAGGTAAGCTAAACATTTGTATAATATAGAATTAACTAGTTTAAGGTATGTTAAACTTAGATTAAACTCATTTAATAAATGTCGTGTAGTTGATACAGGTCGAAGTTAAACAAAACCAGCATTGCCGAGATCATGCCTGGAATCTAGGGCATTCAATTTCACCGCAAACTATTTCTGAATTTCAATAGAAATGTATTTTTTCTGGGCTTATATATTTAATCTGCTATAATATTTTCTATTTTGAACAAATATACCTATCGTTGTTTTATTTTTAATGCCATTTATTGGACATGCTCTACTACAAACGTATCGGATTGAATATTTCATGTTTTATTAAAATTGCATATTCCAAATTACTTAAACTCTAAAGTGCAAGAAAAAATAAGAGTGATATTTCTTGTTTAACTTTTATTGTGCATTAGTTCACTTAAGGAATAGTTGTTCTTTATTACATTTTTGTATATAAATTACTTAAAAGCTGCATCTATACTTAGATAAGTGGTACACACAATACTTAGGTAAGTAAATAAAAATTATTTACACTGATAAATACAGAAAAATTTTCTTCTCTATTTTGTAAGGTAGAGGTACACAATACCATCAAGGTATCAATACTTACTTAATACACTTTAACTCTTGCGACAAACGTTCCAAGCCATCTGAAATCGTTTCAGCAGAACCAGACCGCTAATTAAGTTTTATAGCTTGAGCTCATGAACTTATTAAATTGCTGGAGAGAAGCTGCCAAAAGAGCTATTAGAGCTCGCGCCAGCGGTTCCATTATTTTTACGACTTTAGTTTTGGACCTGTAATGAAACGGACACCTTTGACTTATTTACTCGACTGTGGAATCAAAGGTGAGTTATGTTTTGTCAAGTTATTACAATATTTGATGCAATAAGATGAAACGCGTTTGATATTGTCATGATTTATAAAAGAGAAATGTTTATGATTTCATCCCCTATTATAGTTATTGTTTCTTCGTAATTTGAAATACAAATATATTGCGTTACATAATAATAATGTTTATATTTACGAATTAACAATGTTATGTTTACATTATACACTCTGACACCTCTCACACCTTAAATGTAAATTTATGATAATATGTTTGTGTAAACTGGCTGTTATTTCATAAATTAGTTCGAAATTAAATTTTAATAATTAATTTTGCAATATAATATCTTGTAAACAAGTTGGCTCTTAATGTTTTTAATTACTTATTAGCCAATAAGCACGTCAATATAGCTCAACAAAGTGCCACATTAATGTAATTTCGTCAAAACTTACAATACTTAGATACAAAAACAACTTACATGTTTAACTCCATAGTTAAAATTAAAGAGATGTAACCTTGGAATTTTGTTAACGAATATTATAAAGTGCAATTTTCAGTTAATCTACACATTATCCATGTCACACTACTCTAATGCTTGAAGGAAAACATCGTAGAGAAAACGTCATAAAAAGAAATAGATGTGCATGTTATTAACAGTAGAAAATTACTTTAACAGATTTTGGCTGCATAACAAAAACTATATTTTCAATGAAAGTAAGTTACAGCCATTTTCTTTTGTTAGATATTTATATGGCAGTAGGTTCATAAAACATATAACGTATCGCTGAGTCTACCTTTAATCCTCATTATTCTCCAAATATAACCGCAAAATGAAACGTCGTGTATCAAACCTCAATGTGATTTTAAGAGACCCAAGTTACGATACCTCACGCAAAGGTTTCTATGCTAACATAAACCATAGTATATGTATTTTGTCTGGTATCATTTATTTGATAGAAAAACAATCACATGGTTTCGCTTATTTTTCCTATTCCATTATATTGTTATGATTTAAACGTAATGGGAGAAATAATAATAAAAAAATATAATAATGATAAACTCTTTATTATCAAATCGGCAATATTACAATTAACAATTTATGTACTTACAACTACTTAACAACCATGAGATGGGTTAAAAAAGTAAGAAAGCGAACTTAATCAAACTTCTTTCCCGTTTAGAACAGAAAGCGAAACGATCTCGAAGCCGCAGTTCAGCCACTCGGATTCTTAGATTCTAATTGCTTTTCAAGAGGCTCTCCGAACCCATCACTGTCAGATTTCTGAAGAGCTATTTAAAGGGATCGACGTAATACTCCTCGATACGAATGTCGTATAGCGAATGCTTATCATAAATGTATAAAATAGTCCATTGTTTCCCGACTCCATTCTCTCAAATATTAATATAGGTTGTGTCCTGAAAAGGGGGCGAGGGGTGCGGGGGCGTGGGGGGGGGGGGGTAAGGTTTTGTGTTGTGGTGACGAACGAAGCGAATGCGGTGGTCACGGGTCGTTAACAAGTGAACTTAATAATATGTGGGAATTTCCACAAATCAATGTCAAGCAGATATTAATGTGATACGAGTTTTTGGTTGCTACAGAAAATTAATCCAGATACAAAGATTCTTCGAAGGCTTCTAAACTGTTGTCACAAACAAAATTGCTTAAAATCCTTCATAAAAATAGCGACAGCTTAATAATATTACTACGTATTCAACTATTCATTCGACTTACTTCTGAATTGTTTTTTTTTTGTTATTTTTAATTATTTGCTGCACATACATACATAACAGAATCTAAATTTAAACTACTGCTTGATATTATTTACCACAAACAATACGAACGAAACGACGACGACATACGACGATACGAATTTTGACGATTAATTTTTTACACAAACGCGAGCACAAAAATTAATCGTCAAAATTCGTATCGTCATCGAGAATCATTCTTAAAAATTTTATATTTATAAAACATTTGAATGCCGTAAAGAAATATCAAATGTAACCTTACAATGTGTTTACGGACGCTTTACTACATATACATTTTAACCGTTTGTGTTTGTTTTTCGTCCGCTGTTTCTATCGCTAGTATTGTGACCACACCCTGGGATCTTGTTTCAGTATTGGGATGTATTTGCACGTGTCCCGACCTCACACGCTTTGTGTTGTACATTGTTTCTATTTATACTTTTAAAGGAATTTACACTTTAAATATGTTTATTTTGTTAATAAAATTAACAATTAATATGCATAAAAAATAACATGTGTATTATTTTCACTGTATTCATCTACTGGCCTTATTATAGTTTTAAACATAACATCATCGAGTGTACAGGTAATATTATTGTTCAAGAGAGCTAGAATGGTATTTTATACATAATTGGTTTATATGTAATGAATGTTTAATTATGTATAACATAAAAAAAAACAGGGACAATACTTTCCGTCTCGAGGGAGTCGATGTCTAATTTTCCGTGCCTCTTAAATAAAATTGAAAGAATACGTAATAATATGTGTTTGATGATCATCGTGATTTTTCCAGTAATTTATTACAATTAATAACTTTGTAATATTACGAGATAAGGATCCTTCTTGGATTATAAATTAAAATCATCCACCAATATATTAATATTCAATAATAAGGTCCTTTCACTCCTTTCACATATTTAGCGTGACTCGTGTTTTGAAGTATTGCACGAAATTGAGTAAAAGAATTCTTATAATAATTCGTGAGGCATCGCTTTAGACATAGCTGTGAACTCTGAAGGGGTGTTCATTTACATACAGATTGCGAAGTCTCTGCTATTCTTGTTATGCGAAATTCATGCTAAAAATACATGATAAAGAATTTAATGAGATCCACTTATATAATTGCTTTTTTAATAAAAAATTAAAAACGTACTGTCGTAATAATAAGGAATTTATTAGCTTTTGTAGTAATTGTAAAAAATATTTAAAATAGTAATTCATTTTTTTTCAAATTCTAATTGAAATTTCTTCACTTATTACGCAAGTTACACTATGTCGCTAAAGTTGATATTATTTCATATTTGATGTATTTTTAAAGCTCATAAAATAAGGATAAAGAAAACATTAATTTGTATTATGTTTCATTTATACGAGTAGGAAGTGAGGACTGAGAACCTTTGACCGTAATCTGATTCCACTTTGTGTTTCCTTTTGTGGGACATTTCTTGTCATTAAGAGGAAGAAAATAAATAAGAGCTTTGGGAAAATGGGTGTTATTATTTATTTGATAAACAACATGACGACCTGTAAAATACACGTCTATCTATTAGATGGAAGAAGATTATTTTTCTTACAACCTAAAGCAGGACTTAAGTAAGAAAATAATATAATGTTGATATTTACTGAACGCGCTAAGAAAATGGAAGTTTATACTTTAATTGTTTCAATGGAAAAGCCTTCAACATATAAATTAACGTAATAAAATGACATGTTTGTCCGCTTGTTACGCAGATTGTGGTAAAATTCAATTATTCTTTCATCAAGAGAGAAGAGGTCGTGTGGACGGTATTGCGCCATCGCCGATTTAATTACTCAACCACCAAGAGACCGTCGGGGATCGTTTGCTTTCTCACATACAATTTGAATTAAAACATTCTTATTTATACACTTAGCCTTAATAAAAATAATTTGTACATATTTGTATAAAACTTGAAATATTAAATTATTGGTAAGTATACTTAGTAATAATAGTCCGCTTAGGTGCTAAGAATCTTTCGCAATACTATTTTCAACACAGGCTCGTTATTTTTTAAGTACTTCCGCACAAGGAGCTAACCAGTTAAGTCTACAGATTATTGATTAGTAATGGATAATAATAATTGTTACAAAAAACTTGGATCGCTAAAGCTTGCTCTCGTAGAGCAAATCGTGCGTAGGCTACGAACTGTGCTACACAATTCGTAGCACTCTACGTAGCGTGCGTAGCACTTGCACAAGATGCTTGTCGCAATAATTGTAGTACATAATATATAAAAAATTGACTAACCTTCGGCGTTATTTCTTTTTTCATTATTTTCATAAAAAAATAGTCTTTGAATGCTAGACTAAATTAATAGACTAAATTTATAGACTAAATTAATAACCAATAATAAATTACCTATATGTTATTTATTGTGGCGCCATTTAAATATAATCCTTGATCTCTTGTTATTTTTTTATTTATTTATTTTGTCGATTGAATCGCTTGCAAAATCAGTCCCTCAATTTTTTACTTTGTAATATAAATATAAACAAGGAAGAAATAAATCCTTTCCAAAAATAAACATTCAAAGAATGCGGAATAAAATTAATAAAATACTGTGAATTAATTCCACCGCAAAATAAATTGAATTCTATTTTGGAATATTTCACGTGGGTTGAAATTGTTCTAATATTTGAAGCGTTTGTTTAAACGTATACACTCCAGCTGGTTGGCAATCAGGCGTCCGCCATTTTGTATTTCCCAGAGGTGCAGGCAAACCGCTGTAATTATTATTTATTGTTATCGTTAAATCTTCGTTACTTAACTTTTATTACTTCATTATAAATATTTTTACTCCATTCGTTTGAATTAAAACTTACACAGGATTTTTCTTTGAGCAGTATTTATTACAAAGACAATGTAGACTGAGGATTTTCTTATCTAGCAGAAAAAGAGGCTTGTCTGATTACGTGTATAAAGTTGGGTTCCATAATAGCTGTCTAGCATTGTCCGACATCGGAAATGCTAGACTGCTATTTAAGCTAGTGGAAATTTACCTGACAGTTGTTTTAGTTACTATAATACCTTTTGTGGACGTACGAAGCGGCACAGTCGTAAAACGACTCAGGTCCTTAATTAAAGAGAAAGCGAAAAAGTAAAAATTTTCTTATCTTTCTGAAATATGTGTCATCATTCTGTATAACGCAATTTCTAAACTAGTGTTAGTATATTATAGGTTATGCTCTTTTCTTTTTATTACGACGAAGGATACATAAAACACATTTTAAGTCAGTTCATATAAAGCAGTGTCTATTTCTAGTTCTATTGCAGCAGCTCACACGGAAGCCGTTTGTCGGCAAATGACTGGGGGCTGCAGCTCAGCGCAGCCGCTCGGAATGAAACTTTAAGCGCACCGCGTGACCGACTTTCTGATGCCATAGTCTTACTTTATGTTGTGACTCTTTTCTTGTGTGATGTTGGAGGTGTTTATGAGAAATATCAACAAAGTGTACTTCCAGTACAGTTTCTTGATATTTCTATTTGTTGTGTAAGGATTTAAGAGATTACAGGAGGTATTGTTGTTGGTATTATGGCTATTATATTTCGTGAAAAGAAAATACTTACAACTGTAATGTTTTTCTCATTTTGTATGTGTGGATAATACAAAATATAGTTAAATCCTGTTTAGATGGTAAGAGGATTTTCTTAATGGATGGAAGTAATAAGATAAGCCGGCATTCGCTTTCAAATATACGGTGTGGAAATCTCTGATTCACTGTATTAAAATTTAAACAACGCTATTTACGGCGTACTCACTGTAAAATAATTGAAATTTAATCCAGATTTACACCCTTTCAATTTATGTTTTTATCATTGTATAAAATTATAAAATGCAAAAAGCTACAATTTCATTCCAATTAGTCGTTTTTGTTGCGATAAATTTTGTTCCAACTGCGAAATACCTTTACATATTGGCCCGTGAACGTTTATTAATGTATTCAAAAGGCAATTTGAGTGAATTCGCAGTTGACTGAGGGTAATTTTGAGCGCACGAGAAAACGAACGCACTGTTCTCAATCGAGACTTAATCTGCCGACTAGTTGGCCAACTTGTAGAACGATTTGTGCGGCAATATAGGAAGGTGTCGAGATTTTGCATAAAGATAGCAATTGATATTCTTTTGGGCTCGTCTTTTGAAAGCTATCGAAAGGCAATAGAAGCAGCACAATAGCACAATAGACGGCATTCAAATTTCTCTTTATTGTGTAACATACTAGTTATATAGATATACACTATATTTTTACCTTGATATTAAATTATGTTCTTAGAAAAAATCGTGAAAGATTGAATTGTACAGCATTGCGACACCGAATTCTACTTATAGTTGAATATTTTTATACAGAACGGTAAAAACAAATGAATGTCATACGGCTTTTTCCAAGTTCACGCGATTCCAAGAACATGTAATTTCATATTTATTTCAAACATTCGCATGTGATAGAGATTCGTAGAATACACCTTTGTATAATCATCTACACAGTCGAGTAACCATTACAAAATAAGGGTATGGGTACTTTGTGCTGTCCCTTTACGAATTAAGAGTTTCCCGTCGAGCTGATAAAGTCCTATTTTATGATAATCACGTGAACGTTACGATCAGAAGGTTATCCGAGTAATCACTTATCTCTGATTACTGTACACGGTACGTATCGCTCAATTGGTTTTCAATATCCAGCCATGTGTAGGCTGTATGATCTCATAATTTCAATTTATCTTATATCGAACCCTTTGAAATATAAAGAACCTATTCTGTAGATATTGCAAGTCGCTGCTTTAAGGGCCTCTATAATATCTTTCCCTGACCATTAAAGAGCGTTATCTTGTGGAGATTTTATGATTCAGTGACTTTCCTTTGGTTTTGATTATCTATATTGATATAGATTCCTTTTAATAGCCTTTTCAAAGTAAAATTGTCGAGCAATTCAAAGCTAGCCTGTTCTCTTGAAGTTAATGAGCATAAAATATTTCTAATAACTTCTGTTGCATAGTCAAATGGAATGTCAAGTCGAACCTGCGTCTGATACCATAAAAATAATGCAAACGAGAATATCCTACACATTCTCTTAAATCAAGCGCTACATAACTACTAGTGCGCTACTATTTTTCAAACATCCAATTAACATTAGAGCATAGATACGTAAAGAGGTCTCTGCTAATATTGTTAATACTGTAAGTTTCCCAGATTGCCATGTCCAAAAAACTATTTGATAAATAAGATTTACGAAAAGCTCGTTAGTCAGACGTCACAACGCGGTCACTCCCATGCGGCAGGAGTGACACGAGCCTCCCAAATAACATCGCTAATATTATACTTGAGGAAAACCATTCCGCTTTTTTCGTACAAGCAAATAGTTATTGTTACATGTAACACAGAGGATTTTATCGCTCACGTACAATGATGCATGATAATGCTGTTATTCCGAGACAATTGTGCTTCGTGAATAAAATATGGTTAACGCTTGACGCAATATCATAGTTTGTTACATTGTCAAATACAAAATGATGTGGTTTGTGGTTGTTTACACGCTTTGATTATAATTATTTTATGCGCTAGTCAATATAAGCGTAATGGCAATAATTAGGTATTAAAGTATCCTCCACCTATTTTTACAAACCAGTTTGGTTCAACACTGTGAATAAAGAATTTCTTTCATGCAATTTAATTTATTATAAGAATAAATAAATGCAGTCTTTCATAGTGTATTCGTATAAGTATTTCAATGTTTTTTAATTATTGTTAGTTTTTATTACAAACATTAAAGAAAGCGATGACAGGGAAAACCCAATCGACTCAATCGCCCAACCTTTTTCTCTCACAAAATGCAATTCTACAAATGTGAGGTTCGCACTTTCGCATCAATTAGTTCGAGCGACGATTAACCTTTCGGATAAAATCCTGGCGAACTGGGTCGTGCACCAGCTTCATATATTTCAAGGGAACAATGCTTGCATGTTTATACCTAAGTGATGGCTTTTGAAAGATAATTTAAGGTGTCAATATTTTAGATACGGACAATAGGGAAATTCTGTTCTGTTTTTAATTCAGCTAAATAAAGCTCAAAATATAAAGAAATTACTAGCTATTAGCACACTTTTAGTTCGGCAAAATGACTCTATTTGTTACCCAATAACCTCATCTTCTAGTAATATTCAGCCGTTACAGAGGTACTCGAGCAAACAAAAATAGACGGAGAATGAGGTAAAAAGACGTGTTAATGAAGACACCGGTAACAATAACCTATACGATACCTATATGTAACGTTTATATAGGTCTTACTATTAGATACCTATAGATACATATATACTATAGATACGATATATAATATGATCTGTGCTATTACACATAATATTCGACATCTTTTAGCAATATAATATCACACAATTGCATCCCTTTCCACAATAATACGCCGTTCTGTCAAATAAAAAGCAGCAAAAGCACTCCCGCTTGCAAAGTTTAAATAATTTTACGATAGCAGTTTCCGAGCCATAACATTTCTAGTTTCTACGGAAATAGAAATTCAATTTTCTCCAAGTAAAAAGGGAAATTATCGAAGCAATCATTTGAGCCGCTAATGCAGCTGTCGGCGAAGCCTAGACATGGATAAAACCACTTTATTGCACTACGCTCTTAGCTCTTTGTTTATTTTTTTAACTAATCTCGGTTATGATATTGTAGATGTCTTTCTAATAACACTTATAGTATAGATCATGTGCTCCAATTAAACGTTAACACATTACTGAAATCGAAATTTGATTCTACGTATTTATTTGCATACGTTCAACATAAATATTTTACAACAGAAAATAAACCATTTGGAAACCATCTTGTCTGTTATATCATAAGATTTGATATAGACCGCATAACCTTTTATGTACCCCCAAAGGCTTATTCTATATTATATTACGTTATATCAGTTGCAATTGAATAAAAGATATTTCGTAAAATTGAAGTTCTAAGAATACAATTTATCTTATATTCAAACAAGGAAGCTTAATATAGCAGTGTCGATGAGAAGTGGGTGTGTAAAGAATTTCTTGGAAGATAACTGTTAAAGACATTATATTAATTGAATTTATAGTATGAATTAAATTTTGGATCTTGTTACGTAATTGCCTCTACAAACCTGTAAATTCACAGAATCTTCAATAAGTCTGCTAATCAAATCAAATCGCGCAATTTGCTCGTATAAGCAATTTAATTTCATATTTTTAAATAAGTAACTTGAAGTCGTTATTCAATTTATTTCAAAATATAAGTTAACCATGCGCACAAAGTACATATTTTAATACAAGTAAAAATAGTTTCCTAACCTGCTATTTTAACTCGGATTCACACCAGGTGACAGGGTTAATAAAACTTATTAATTAGCTTTTACTACTCGGTAAAGTATAGCTCTATCTATTTATTAATAATTTTATTAATAAGTAGATAGAGCTATACTTTACCGATAAGAAAAACAAATAAAAAAACCTTTTAATCTTATAAGAACACTAGCTGTGTTCACCCGCATTTATCCGCTTCTGTTGGTCTTAGGGTGATAATGTAGGGCCTATAGGCTTATAGCCTTCCTCGATAAATGTGCTATCTAACACCGAAAGAATTTTTCAAATCGAACCAGTAGTTCTTGAGATTAGCGCGTTCAAACAAACAAACTCTTCAGCTTTATAATATTAAGTATATGTAGATATAATAATAAAGTAGATTTTACAGATTTTTGAATATCATAATCAAACTAATAAAACGTAATTTCAACATCATATAAGGTGTTTAATACCTAGAAGAATCCATCTCATTTAGTTAAGGTAAAGCAGGTCAATGAACCCAGTAACCTGGCGTGGGATCATTCCCGCAGGATTATAATGAACTGTTATTGTCTTTGTACGTTGCCCTTTGTCCTAATTGTTGCTAATTTTGGCTTTATAATACTAGCCGCTAAACCCAGCTTCACCTTGAAACTAATAAAATAAATGTTTTTCGTTAAGACATATGTTATTCGGTAAGTAGATTATATTTATACTGTGTTTAAAAAAATCATCGAGCATTTATTGTGATAAAAAGTAAAGAAAATACAGAGATTATTTTGTTTTTAATATATTCATATAGATTCAACTTTAATAATTCCCTACTGAATATTATAAATGTGAAAGTAACCCTGTCTGCCAATCTATCTGTCTGTCTCTTCTTCACCCCGAAAAGACGGAACCGATTTCACTGAAGAATATAGATTCAACTTTAATTAAAATATCGATGAGGTGCTATTTTTGCTGTTTTGCTCAAAAACATAGTCTGTTATTTTGGGTCCACTACCGGCTAGTTGAATAATAACACTCATGTTAATTATTTGCAAACAAACTCCAAGCTATCATTTCACTTCATCATCATCATTGTCAGCCTACACTTGTCCACTGCTGGACATAGGCCTCAGTCATGGCACGCCACTGAGCCACTCATTTCACTTGCAACGGAATTATTAATTATAAGAGAAATAACGATACTTTCTCGTGGAACATTATGTTGTTATTTAATTAAATAAATAATATTACCGTTGCTGTGACGTCGTTATCGTTAATGAGAATGCATGTACTTATATTAATAATGTAATGTCATTTTGAAGTTTATTTTCAGAATGTTATAATTAATACAACACAATATACTTTATGTTATACGAAACTAGCTGTTGCCCGCAGCTTCGCCTGCGTGGAAAAGATAAATTTTCATCGTACAAACTTTCATCCCCTTTAGGGGATAAATTTTCTAAAATCCTTTCTTAGGGGACGCCTACGTTATGACATCTACCTGCATGCCAAATTTCAGCCCGATACGCCCAGTGGTTTGGGCTGTGCGTTGATAGATCACTATATAAGTCACCTTTAAGTTTTATATATATAGATAAATTTTTATTAAAAAAGCAATGGGCGGCCTTTTCGCTTATAAGCAATCTCTGCCATGCCACTGGGTACTGTGTGATGCGTGATTAGCACCTAGTTTTATTAGACCATTAATTGAAAGTCCTTTTATAGATTTGGAACAAGTTAGTAGTACAAATATGTCGAAATATTATAACCCTGAAAGTAAGTACGTTTGTTTGTAAATTCAGTATTCTGCTAAAGGAGCTTAATTTTGTTACATTTTAACATAGAGATAGGAGAATTTTTGCTTTATTTTAAACTTAATAAAAATAATATGCAATACCGACTTAACGAGAAACCATTTTATTTATTTACCGTTCCCGATCTCAGTGTAAATTACCAGAACCGCCACAATTCCGGGATTTCCTTTAAGTAGAGCTTTATATTCTCTAATGTATTTTCTAGTAAATATAAAAGTAATCACAGCATAACTCAATTAGATTGATGATGCTTTATGCTATAAATTATTAACAACATAAATTGTTTCGATGTTGAATATATGGGAAAAATGACCATTCATTTTATTTCTCTTAGAATATTCGTCGTATTTAGTATATCGTCATTATTATGATACTTTTGGAAATGCACAGATTTCAATTTTATCACAAACTAAAATAACGAAACGGTATTTTTTTAATATAATTCAGTCATACGCTTATGAATGTATTTACTTGCCTTCTACCAATAGACTCCTATTTGCAATTAATTGAACCTCATTCTATCAGGCCATTCTTCGAACTGGATAATCATTTGCAATCTAACTACGTTAGAACTATGAAATTCCTGCTAATCTAGTTAGTTTGCAATGTATCTGTCGCAGTCATAGAATGAACGCGTTACTCATTCAATCAAATAGCAGATTCAACTAGGTGACTGCAACATATCTATGTCGACACTATGAGGTCAAATTGATGTCACAGGTTAGTAACAAGCGCCTTAGTGTTAGACGCCAATTACGAGCTTAGCAAATAGTAATGTGGTCGTGTTTATTGTGATGAAGTAGCCTCGAGCGTCTTGAGAGCATCTATACGTAGAGGTATTGTTTACACATTGACACATGGTATACACGTACACTATAATATATATAAGAGATCATTGCACAGTAATAAGGCTTTGTGCTTTATATTTAATGTTATCATATTTTTACTTAAATATATATTTTATTTATGCATAATAAAGTGCTAAACAAGTAATATACTTCGTAACAGCTATCCAATACATATAAGTCATCTTAAACCTACTTTACAAACAGGGAATATTGCATTGACGAACATTTTATTAACACCTGTTATTTGTGTGGTTTTCTCTACCAAAACCACAAAATATAAAATTTAATAACCTTAAAACAATAATCAGTTATATTATTTCTATCTTATAGCTGAAGCTTCTTCAAATAGCTACAAGCCGCAGCCCGCAGCCCGCAGCCCGGCCTGGAGCCGAGCCAAGGGATCAACAGGCCTCGTGACAGCCAACTGTTTCTGCAAACTTAACAGACCTTCACTTTAAAACCACATTATTTTATTAAATATATTTTGAGGACAATTCCAGTTTGTGCTGTAATATGAGTATCATAGTTTTTCGATGTGTGGTTTTTAGTTGGTAGCAAAATAACTACTACATAGCATTATACACGGGTAGAAGTTGTTAGTGACAAATTTAAGTCTTAATGGTGTATACTTATTAATCAGTCACTAATTAAGAATCGTTTTACAATTATATTAAATACCTTTCCACTTAGTAGAGTTTAGTTTTTTAGAAACTTAAACACACATAAATTATCACAAGGAAGTCGGTCGTTTCGATATCATCTAAAACTCAGATCAGAAACATAAACATGTTTCTGTAAAACGACAATAATCGTATTCACACTAAATATAGCGACAATATCAGCGAACAATAAAAAAGCTCACAACTAAATTAAACATCAGTTAAACATGAAGACAGCCAGTAACGAGGTGTCGAGGTACGATCTGAAGTTCGTTAATCAACGTCCGCTCAGACATTGAGTTAACTTTAGCTGTTCATATTAAACGATTTATAATAATATGCTTTATATAGTTTTTACATAATATAGCTTTATCACGTGAAATATATTTATGTTTAGTTCTTTATAAATAGATAAATATATCAGTTATCACAAATATGTACTTATATCATAGTTAAAATCGCCACTTATTTAGCCGATTTAAAATATACACAAAATAATGGTAAACAGGTAAAAATAATGAATCCTTCGGCTCCCGGCATAAGTTGGTTATGTGTTCTTGTATATTTTTAATCATTAATTAAAATATCTTTAATATTTAAGTCTGGAATGCGATGCAGAGCAGAACTCCAAAAAAGGCAATCATTTTAGAAATTAACTAAACAATTTACCATCACGACTAGTTTTTTAACTTAATACCAAAATCAAAAACCCTATTAATTTGAAAAAAGGAATGAGTTTGCCATAAATTCTACCACGAAAAACAGTAAATTATAAAATTTCAGCCAATCTTTCGGTCATCACGCATCAAGGCTATAAGAATGCAGCCGAGATAATTATAATGAAATGAATGTCGGATAAAGTGGCCGTTAACCAGATGATAATAAAGTTGTTTTGTTAATGGCGAAGGCGCTGATTCTAATTGTGCTAATGGCTCCGAGCCGCGGCGACTAAATGTTTTTATTTATTCGTGTTAAAGTAATATTGTTTAATGTGAGTTGCACTTTAGTTGGAAGCACGAGCAAGGGGAGCATTGTTTTATAATTATAATTCAAATTCAAATTTATTTATTTGCAGAATGTAGATTTACAAAGATGTTAGGTAGGTACATATTAAATAGACTCTTAAATATTCTGGCTCGTAATTAAGCATATAAAAAACTGCATATGTGAGGAGTGAGGCGGACTTAGAAAATCATTCTAACATTAACAAGCAAAGGTTCATAACTAATACGCGTGTAAAGCGGCAAAAAGCACGGTTAAACTTTATAGATGTATATTATGGGTAGGTACTCGAAACAGCACTATCTAATTAGTTAAATGTTGTTACATATAAGATCCATTAAGGCGACTGAAGCAATTATTTCTATTAAAACAGTGAAAAGGAATTTATGATAATGAGTGCCTTCTCTCAATAAACTTCTGTAACGTCAAAAGTCTTAAAAATAATAGACAGGGACAAAAGTATTAAAATCTCGTTTTTATAAAGTTGATCCTAATAAAGTCCCGCTTAACCTAAAACTGTAAACAAGTGGGCGACTCCGAAGGACTTAACCATTCTTGTTTCTAAATAAGGCTTAGTATTTTGGCGGGCCACTAGCCTCGAGCGTTCTTTGGAAATATTGTTGATCTAATGAAAGAAAAATATTAAATCGAAAACGGTTCCGTTTCATGTGGTTTCACGGAGCGATTGTTGCCATGTCGATGAAAATTTACTTAAGTTAAATTGCTTTCAGGTTGCTGTTAATGAGTAAGAATCTTTAGTATTATTTAAACGTAAGCGACAAATTTTAAACTTTGCAACGATTCTAAAACAAAATTCCCACGCAGTATCATATCAGTCAGTAGATACAAATATATTGGAAAAGCTTTTCAAAGCTACACATAAGATGTGAAGATACTTCAACAGAATTGCGTAAACAGTAGTTCCTGAGATTAGCGCGCTCAAATTAACAAATAAACAAACTCTTCAGCTTTATAATATTATTATATTAAGTATAGATTATTCGTACACAAAATAATAAAAATCGCGAATAGACGCAGTTTCGCGGCCCACTCCCGAGCGCGAATGAAAACAAAAGAAATTAAGTAGCAACGTCGTCGGTTTATTCTTTCTTCTGAATAAGTCACGATCCTCAGACCTCTTACTGAATATATTATTCGTTTTTACATGTTTACTTTGTATCAATTTTGTATCGCTGATGTCGTTAGCACTCACGCGTGGGATATAAAAATATTGATATAATAACAACAAAATATTACGCTATTTCATAGCTAAATAAGCTTGTTGTTTTTTCTAAATATGTATATATACAAGTCTTACTCTAATTAGTGAAGCTTGAAATAATCTTAGATGTATTGAGGTAGTAACTATAGTGTACATAAGTAATAAATATTTATTACATAGATACAAACTTTACATTAGTTAATGATTAAAACTTAAAACTGGTCTACCAATTAAGGGACATTTTCACAATAATTACTGTACGCTTCATTGTGTGTCGACAGTTTTAATAAAACTTTTATCGTGGATTATTTGCATTTGAAACATAATTAAGTCGATAAAACTTTGTAAAGGGGTACCTATGGGGGTACCAAATGAAACGAATGATCAATACGGAACGATGATTCATTATGTTATATTTTAAATAAATACAATGATTTATATTATTATGCTTATTCAAACTTAAGGCTTCATACTAGAACTTTGAGTGTTTTCATCGGCAAGGCTGTCGTTTAATAAATTAATTAATTTGCCTACACTTGGCGAGATAATGAAATCGCTAACATTAGAGCTGCTATAATAGCGTCTTTAAAATAATAAAGATAAATCTTATATATAAAATTCTCGTGTCACAATGTTAGTCTGCATACTCCTCCGAAACGGGTGGACCGATTCTCATGAAACTTTCTGTGCATATCGGGTAAGTCTGAGAATCAGCCAACATCTATTTTTCATATGTACCACGGGCGAAGCCGGGGCGGACCGCTGGTTATTAATATAAATTACGATTCCCAAATAAATAACAAACGATCTTATCGAGATATATTTTTTTATAAAAATATAATCTAAGCGCCCGATTTCTTGGAATTTTCCTCACGATTAGGCATTCAATTAGGTTCCTTCGAGGTTTAGGGAGCTTATTAAAATCAAATGTTATAGCTACAGACTTTACAAGAATCCTTACGCTTTTACAATTGATGACCCGGATTTAATAAGCATCTTTGTGTAGCAATTTAATTCAGATAGCATTAATTTCATTATTAATTCTAAGTTTTTATAAGTTCAAAAGCATCTATCAAATAGTGTTTTCAAAAATAGATATTATATACTAGTTAGCAAACGCTCTACGTGAATCCTAATCCAAAAAAAAAATCGCTATCATGGATTGAGCTAGCAATCCATTTTCTGAGAAAAGCCTGCCAGCCAATCGAATGATTATTTTCGTATTGGCATGCAGACTACAGATCAAACGAAAATATAATATGAAAGTAACTCTGTCCATCTGACTGTTCTTGACGCCTTATCCAATGATTTTGGATTTTGATGTCCCTGATACATTAATAATTTCAGACGTAACTACTACATATTTCATGATTGTGCGTGCAGTTTGAGGAAGCAATGGTCTGCGAGTGAATTCTCTGTTGCAATTGCCTGATATAGGATTCACTAGCGAAGATTCACAGCCGACATTACATGGTAGCTGACGTAATGTGCCGTAACTCAGTCAACGTCACACGTACAAATGTGCTTGTATGATAATAATAACTCATTTTTGTACTGACATGTAGTTCTTATTAACTGTAAGTATATTGTGTACACTTCGAAAAAAAAAAGAATAGATACTTATACGGTATAACTTACACAACAGCTTTTCCTCATGTTGATAAAATAAATAACTTTTTTCGACATGTAATCCATAACCAAGGATTTTAAATTAACGAAGTAACGGGCAAAAAGAAGCAATTACCTTGATGAAAGATATATATAGCCAACGCGAATATTTTGGCTGTATTTAAATTCGGAGTTGATTTTAATAAATATTTGTAAAGCCGACGATAATTACTCTATATTGTAGGCTTAACACGTATAACTTTATTTAAGTTGAAATAAAATTCGTCGCAAAAAGCCTTCATGCGATTTTGTACCCTCGAGGGCTAAGCCGATGTCAGGCAGTGATAAATTGTGTTATATTCGGCCGACACAGCTTTTTAACCGTCTCCCGAGTCCCGTGTGTTGGCGTGACCCTAGATTATCGAATTTATACAGAAATTACGTTTTGAACTGACTTTTCATTAAAAGGTCTTTCAGTATATTAAAAGGTCAAAGATACTCCGTATGTAAGTCGGCTTGAAAGAGCGTCACTGAAACGTAGCTTTGCAGAAACTTCCTGTAACACATGCGTAGGGACTGTTTTAGATTCGTTCTATGTATTTGTTTTATAAATCAATTAAAATTGTATTGTTATTTTTAGTTTAATAAAACTGCGCCAAGCACTATCATCGCTTGATTTCTGTATATATATTTTAATTTTATTTTAACTATTGATATAATATTTAGATGGGGCCTGTTGCCCCATCTATAATTCTATAATTCTATAAATCGTATAATTCTGTTGAATAATACGATTTATGTATGTACTGTTATGTTCTATACAAAAGTTTAATCGACACGTAGTCCAACCTAGAAGTTACTATTAACCAAATAACGAAACTCTTACGGTCTAGTTGTAAAGGTTTTCACAAGTCTCGTCTTTCACTTGAACTATTTAATATGGAGTAGTGCCCCCCTCCCTCTCCCCCCACTCGGGTCTCATGTACACACTCTCTACTAGCACTTAGCTCAAATATTTGCTGCAATCTTGCTAGGGACTTTGATCAACTATGAGGCGATACAAGATTCGTGAAATCTTGGAAAAGTTTTAGGACATAATTTTTTAGGTTAAAAAAGTTTTTTATCTTCACCTTTTTTTAAATATTAGTAGAGTAGTAGATAGAGTAATAGGTAAGATCAATCTGTACAATGGACTAGGTTTAATTTTGTGCTATTAAAAGTTCTACCCATTCCGAGATTATTAAATGAATTAACAATATTTTGAAATGAGATTACCCTTTTCAATGATACATAATATGAAACCTATTTTATTTCAGTAATTTTATTGTTGCAGCTTTGATGATGATATTGAGAAAAAATCTATAAAATTGCAACCAAATTTTGGAGCTAATTTGTTGAATATGTTCTTAATCCTTATATGCTTTGATGCGATCATCACAATAATTCGAAGTAAATAGAATCTGCAAATATCAAGCGAATGCCTGAGACGCATAGCTCGAGAAATTATTCAAGCATTTATTAATGATCAACGGTATTCCACCTTCATTGAAACAATTATTTTGATTAAAAGCCATAATCACAAGATGGAAGGAAATTTCTAATTTTGTTTTAATTTCGATCTTTAACAATATCTTTTCATTTTAATAGTTAGGAATAAAATTTTTAATATTTAGATAAATCCCTATAACAGTATAAATGTTACGAATAAATAGAATGATAGGTACATATAAGGTACATAACGCCTCGTCGTCAGACGTTACATAATATGGTAATAGAGTTACTTTCCTGTATCAGTGTTCTGCCATCAATTATGGAGATCAAATAAGGGCTACATTTTGAAACAATGAAAGCCCCAGAATGTAACTATCTCGGTCAGTGAGGTCCCTGGTGGGAGGATAATAGCACAGATAATGTCATACTAGATAGTACTAAATACTTTAATGAATACAAAAGACAATTATGAAGCATAGAGAATAATAAAGTCTGTATCGGGCACAATGAGATAAAGGAACTCGTTCTTGAATGTTAACCAAAAATAAGATTATGCATTCATTCATACAAAAGAGAAGTTCGGTTTAAAGACATAAAAAGTTTGAACAGTGGAACTTTTACTTCACAAAAGTATGCAATTTTATATCCATGAAAAATTCTACAAAGCGACGCCTCCACAAAGCGCCAGTTATGTATTCTCAAGAATAAATAGAATTTCTTTGAGCAACTGAAAGCTAAGTTCCTCTGTTACAAGTGCTACGAATAATACTCTAGTTTCGACCTTTTTGGTGACAGTGTAGATGCAATTTTTGTTCTCTTTTTCATTTCTATGGAAATATTGTTCGTGTGCGGTGTGACGTTAAATAAAAATATACATTTAAATACAAGTCACCATCTCCATTTTATTTCTTTTCTTTTAGATTCAGACAACACTTACATAAAATGAAAATTTCATATAGAAATATGACAACAGAAGTTGTCCCTATAAATTATGTTGCATAAAATTAATAATATTACCATGCTATCCATTTCTTGTTCAGAAAATTAATTATTATGGTTAAATAGTGGTTTATTAATATCCGGTATGATTTTGCGTGACTGAATAGAAAACATCAATGTACATATTTTCTCTAATTATGCAAGGTAATGATATCATGATCATAAAGATTAGGTATCAACAATATCTGCGAGTATTTTTATCATTCTATCTTTTAAAGGCATATATAATTGTAACAGAGTGTTTATTACATAAAATACTGTCTCATTTAATTGTAAATCCTTTGAACATTAATACTACATCCCCAATTTCCACCTCTTTTATTACCATGATGAGCTTTATCTGGCACATATTAGCCCGCGTCGAAATTGTTATGAAGCGATTCAACTGAAAACAAATAAAATGTTTTAATTAAACTGTCGCATTGTTTTAAAAATGGTGAAACGAAATGGAGATTGGATTTTCATTTAGAACATGAATATGATGAAAAAATGTGTTAGTTTCGAAATTCGTAAATATTTCGTGAGCGTCGCGTTGAGTTTTTCATTAAAATATTTAAAACAGAGCTTTGGAGAACCATTTTTGTAGTACGTAAGTGAAATTAAAGGAATATTTTTGTTTTGATTTAGTTTTCTATGACCTTAAATGAGTATGATTAAAGAATGCACTTGCCAACATATTCACCTCATTTATTAAAAAAATTAATACAAGCAAAAATATCCAAATAAATATTTTAAATAGGGAATGGTTTGCAAACCTTTAAAATATAAAATCTAGATCTAGCCCCATAATATTATGTGAATAAAATTTATCCTTGTCGTTACTATCGCAAGCTGAGATTTAATATAAAATATTTAAAATTCGCATTAAAAGCGGGTATGCGAGGTATTCCGGTAAGGTCGCCGGTAGCGCTGGCCGGCTGACCCGCTCCCGCTCCACCGCCCCCCCGCCGCCCCGCGGCCGCGCGCCTCACCCCGCGCTCGCCCGCCCCGGAATGCGCCCAAAGGGATACATTTTACAGTTAATGTGGCAGATACGATGTTACATCATTAATTATTATAACGTATTTCGTGAGCTTGCGGTTAAATTAATGTTCCCCTTTTTATTTAATTCTGTTGCTTCTAATTGTGTTGAGAACGTCTAGTCGGAAGATTAAACTGTTTTTGGGGATTATTCAAATTTAAACAGGCGTTAAATGTTGATTAATTAACTAGAACATGCTATTGTTTGTCAGAAGTTATGGTACTTTTGGAATTTATTACTTCATAACAGTTCAGTTTCAATGTTTTATATTCGGGTTATTTTATTAGTACAAAATAGAAGTAGTTATTACACATAATCCGAAATATAGTAACAATGAGCCGCAGACATTATAACTACAAAAATATTGTAGAAAATTAGATTTCGTAGAACATAGGTTTGTCGTAGCAATCAAATGTGATAGGTTTGCCTAGGGATTATTATTATTATATTATTAGGGATGCCTAAAATAGATATAATTGCCAACGTTTGACTTCATTCACACGAGAGTTAAAAAAAAAGCGTTGCGTTAAAACCCGGCGTTGGCGCTTTTTAAACGTTCTCTCTGTGGTGGTTCATACTAACGCTTTAAAATCACTCATGTCTCGTCTCTGGCTTCAGTAAGACGTGGAAATGGTTTCTGCTAAAATAATTACGTAATGTCAGTTGCGTAATATCTTTATGATATTTATATTATTATATTTGCTTAGAATTCCTCGGAAAGTTTGTTCTTAATAAACCACTTGTAGGTACCTACTTAGGTATTTGTTCAAACTCGTCATCGATAAACATGTTACTTAAAGGAATATGATAAAAATACCTACTGTTTTAATTTTTATATGTTAGGTATATTTGAAAGAAAGAAAGAAAGAAAGATTGGCACTAGCGATTTGTGTTATTAAAAGACGAAAAAGAAAACAAAAGGCATTCTGGGTACATCCTCTGAATGAACAGAGATACTTAAAAGGGCAGTTTGTGACACTGTACGAAGAGTTAAGGCAATACCCCGGAATTTTTTAAATTATTTTCAAATGTCTATAACGATTTTGAATACAGGAACGGACGAGACTCCACATCTATAATTAATAGTTCGGGATCAACAATCCACGACATCGTATCGATTTTCTGATGATTATAAGCACAACAAACACGTGCTACCGCTGAGCGAGCGTGCGGCATACTGAACGCAGCGCCGCGCCGGCGCTTTTTTAGCGCTCGTCTGAATAATAGTAAGAAGTTTCCTATGGTCTATTTTATTTAACGCCCAACGCCGAGCGTTGAAAATACAACACTGCGCGATAAAAAAGCGTCGCGCTTTAAAAGCGCTGACGTGTGAACATATACTTGGGAATGCATTTGTTCTATTTGGACGCTTTTTTAACGGACGTTAAAAAAGCTCTCGTGTGAATGAGGTCTTAATCTCTGTTTAGAATAATCATTATGGTATGATAGTGAGCATCGCAATCATAAAAATGTTAATGACATCATCAACATAGAATTTAAAATTTCTTGTATTCCATTAATCATAACAATTAGCACATCGACGAGTTTTCTGGCAACATTAACGAGCCTAACTTTACAAATCCCGCATTGTTATAAAGAATATCAAACCAAAAATCCAATTACGTTCCCGCCTTCAAAGTTTACTTATTAAGAGAAACAGAAAGTAATAAAATTTTCACCTCTCCCGAAGCGGGCCGGTTGTTTCAATAAAGTTTTCACTTCATTTTGTTACCTTCGGTTATTTTTCCAAAGTCCCAGAACGAGATACAATTGGAGGTACAATAACACTTGTATTTTGGGAACCGAAATAGGCAAACTACAATTGGATTCTTTTGAAATTTAAAAACATCGATGTTCAATTCTCGGAAGTAATTTATGAGATAGGAAAGTGAACTGAATATTTTAAACGTCTTTTTTGCTATGAGCGAACAATAATTATCGATTAAATAAGTATAATATAAGTTGTAAGTATGTGTAATCGATTTGTTACTTTCATTTTTGCTGTGCCAGTTCAGTGCTGACCCATCTATAGACGCATCATCAACATATCTAGAATACTCGTTAGGAAAATAATTGAAAACAAACAAGATTAAATAGATTGAATCTATTAAGTCTATTCAAGCTAAAGAGAAAATGCAATTAATATATTATTATGTTGATATGTACTCCTATTTTTACTCGTAGCACACAAGTTCTCTTCATCTTTCATTGGAATCTCCCATTTTAAAAGAACCAAGCCATATATATTTAATACATAAAGTTGGATACATTTGATAATAAGTCTACCGAACAACCTTCAATTAGTTTAGCAAGTTAACTTGAGCGAATTTAAATAATGAAACATGAAGTCTATAAATGAAATGCGAACAATTTGAGAAGTAATGAAGCGAACACACGTGCTATTAGATAAGTTTCGGCTGTTGAGGGAAATTTAGGTTTTAGCCTTAGACTTGGTGTAAGCAGTGAGCGGAGACATACACATTATGTTTGTTACTAGCTATCCGCCTTATTTGTCTAAAACCTAATAAATTATATACTAAAATCTTCCTCGAGAATCATTCTGTCTATTAAAAAAAAAGGTATCAAAATTGGTTGCGTATTTTTAAAGATTTGAGCATGCATGTCTGTTATAGAAACAAAGAAAACGAATTTGTTGTATACTATGTAGTGATTAACACTGTTAACTAATAATTACATTTAAATTATATACAAATAATATTTTTTACATTGTATGAGTTATTGAAGTGGATAACTCTTTATCACAATTTTGAATAAAAAAAATAGGGATTGTAATATGAGTGAAATTAAGTGAGCTTTTGGAGCTTTTTAAACGAATATTCAGTGTATCACGGCATTTTTTTACATCAGTAATTTTTGCCTCAAAACAAACAGAACGCTCAGGTGTTTTATTTTCACAATTTAATATTTCTTCTACAGTTCCAACACAACATCGACTTTAAGACGTTGAATGTTTCAACACGTAAAATTTATGAATCTTATTGAAAATATAAAATATTCATGATATTTACAAGTTAAATTTTATTCATTACTATTTATATGGTATTCAAAATATAAATAATTATAGTCCGCTCCGCTTATATCTGACAGACAGCTTCATTCAGGGCAATGTGACTTTAGTCAATGTGACCTTTCTCGCATCGTTTTGTTCTCGTTATATTTATAGAAATAATGTACAAAAAGAACCCTGATTTTAATTCCACAATGTAAATAATATAGATAAAAATATATATCGGCTGTATTGGAAGAATAATTATTTTTACGGGATGTACCGCTTTGCTTCCAAATATGCATTGATTCAACAAATAATATTAACATTTAAAAAAGCGTCGAATGGTATGATGTTATCAATGCTTCTATTTGTAAGCTGTAAATGGATTTTTGTATGAACCTTTCGGTTATTTTTGTAGCCTCTTTTGTCTCTTATCTGACTCGGAATCAAATATTTCTATCTATTGGCAATTGATACGAAAAAAGCTTACCATAAACAGGTCAAACTAACCAAATAATTTAAATTTAATAATTAATTTTTGGCCAATGTAACAAAAACTAACAATGCTACATTTGGAATACAGGTAAAACGAAATATCTAAGAGACGGTAGATTCGCCAATAAATCTCTAAATCGGACGTTATCGGAGCGGACAATATTATACATTTTACCTTCCAACTCGAGCCACAGTTACAGATAATATAAACTATACTAGCCACAGAGTAATAAAGTCAGTAAACAAAAGACTTAAGATTTTCAGTGTGTCATAAGCGAGATAAGAGCCAAATTCCCATAAAAAAGTTAAATGTTTCGTGAAAAACTTCTGTCGCGGTACATAATGATAATAACTGCGGGTTATTGACATGAAAAATTTAATCCGTTCCAGCTGAGCACTTTGCCATACTTTTGTGTTGTTTTTTACATGATGATATTCTTTATAACATTATAAGTTTAACATTGTTTTTTTTTACTAGACAAATAAATTGTATTTACTAAAATTATACTTACTTACATATTTATGTAACATAAGAACGTCTCCTGTCAGACTTGTTAGGCCTAAAAACCCCCAACCTTCAGACACACGTTGAAGCCAATAAGTATTTCTCTCAGTTGAATGGAATGCCAATATCTATAAAGGTGACCTATATTACTTCTGTAAGGCCACGCGTTAAAAGTCATATGTTTTAGATTTTGATATGTTTATTCTACCGTTTTACTTCAGTACTTATCAGTCTTTTGGTTCACGAAGGCTTTCAATTGACACACACACACACACACACAAACCCACTCTCCGTATTTGGTAACATTGGAAACGAAATAAACTATATTTTTCATTATAATTTTTATTTATGTATTTTTAAATGTGTATCCTAATATCACTAGACTGACCGCTCTTTGGGTTATTATATCTTTAAACAAGCTATAGTCGACGGTAGTACCTCTGCATCTGCTACCGTTGACTACGACCAGTAGATGATAATTTAAATTTTTATCATTAGATACTATGTATAGTGTTGTATTCATTTACAGTTTCATTGTACACGTCTTATAAGATTCAAAATAATACCAACGTGTAAAATATATTCCCATACTATAAATATTAAAAATTTTGGTGGTCCGTAACATAATAAATCACCCATAATAATTTGTTTTCTCTGAAAGCAATCGGTAAAACCAAATCCCATCAAAAACATCCTGTAAAAAACCCAAGTCTCACAGCTCAGTCTTTCTACCGTCAAAAGTTGTGAGATCCATGTAATACCAAGTCGGTTAATCTATTTAGTGTCTACTTGAAGGACCTTCTGTCTTAAGTTATTACATAAGTTATTATCATGCCAATATTAAAAATATTTAACGTTTTAAACAAATAGATCGACTTGGACATCGCATGAAAACAAAATGAATATTACAATATTATATTAGATTCTTTAGTCTCTCGCGCCTCACGCGATTGAAACTCTCGTTCCTGTTGGTCGCTGGCCCGTCGTATACATACTAATAATCAAATCAAGCGATGTCCAAGTCGATCTATTTGTTTAAAACGTTAAATATTTTTAATATTGGCATGATAATAACTTATGTAATAACTTAAGATAGAAGGTCCTTCAAGTAGACACTAAATAGATTAACCGACTTGGTATTACATGGATCTCACAACTTTTGACGGTAGAAAGACTGAGCTGCGAGACTTGGGTTTTTTACAGGATGTTTTTGATGGGATCTCACTTCTTTTTGTAGAGCCTTTCTTTTTGATACCATCTACTTCTAACGACTTGATTAGTTTAACAAACTGCATAATTAACTTTGTAATCCCATATATTTATATGGGATTACAAAGTTATTGATGCAGTTGGTGTATTTGGAAAACTGGACCGAAATTACAAAATATTTAAGTTTTCCCATGATTAAGACACTAAACTCTATATGTATTCCAAATATGAAGCTTCTAAGTCTGCTAGAAGTGCCTTGGACTTTTGATGATCGGTGAGTCAGTGAGTGACAAAATTTAGAAACTTTAACAAGTTGTCATTCTTAAACTACTGGTTCAAATTGACTGAAATTTTAAATATTCCGTGTTTATACAATGCCGGATTAGTTACTGAAGATTCAGGTTTCTTGCTTTATCCACAACCGAATTATAGGGGGTCGAAAAAGGCCCGAATTGCTTTGAGAAAAGGATGGTACGGCCGTGCCGCTTTTTTTTTGCTCGACTTGGCGGGGGCACTGCCGTGCCCCCAGATTGTAGCGTATTTACCGTATAAAAATTCAAATTAACTTGATAAAATGTATTTTCTTTATTCATCATCATCGTCATCATTCCAGCCTTTCAGGACGTCTACTGTTTAAGAATTGTTACTTTTATATTTTTACAGAATTGTTACTTTTTGCTCGACTCTAGTATGCGAATGTAGGCTACAAGTTACGTGACGAAACTACCAACGTCTTGTAAAAGTACCGAATATAATATTTTATTGGGAACAACATGTTTTCTCAAATGCTTCGCAAGTTCAGAGGTGATAGTTTGTTCTGAGATTCACTGGGTCACAATAAACATTTATCCTGTTTACTTTTATTGAAGAAACTTTTATAATAGGTTAAGATTCAACTTAATCTTACTAACTTGAATAAAAATGATCGCCGCTCTACAAGTTATGGTCTTTTCATTTAATAATCTCATTAGGTATGTATCGTTATTTTAAACTAAAGAATTAATGAATATCAGAATTTATAAATGTATAAAATGTACATACATATTATATGGAATGTATAGAAATACTTACAACATACAAATTGCAACAACAGAAAATCCAATTAAATGAAAACATTCAAAATGTGTCACCAGATGTATCTATCTATATACTACGTGACCAAGCCAACTAGACCCTTTTCAACTGTGACGTCACCCGCCCATGTCTCGGGTACAGATAGCAAAAAAAAAAATATTAATAATATCACTGTTCGCTCTCCGCTATGAATAGCCTTATTTTTCCCCATTTCGAGGGCTGTCTATGAATAACAACACAGTAAAAACTTAAACAAATAACAACGAAAAACTTAACAGTCAACAACAAGCTTTAACGATTAATAATAAAAAGTACAGAAATAACTAGCGATGCGAAACGTACGAATGCGTCGATGCTGCGAACCGTACTAAGGCGAACGCGGTACCTGAGGCGGTAAGCGGGCGGGGAGGCCGCATTCCACCCGAGCGTCTAGTTGGCTTGGTCGAATAATAGATATCCGTTTCTAGCTACAATTCAAAAAATCACAAAAGTATTTCGTAAAATTATTGGATTTATGTAAACGTAGAAACATTGATTAATTCTATTGTATTCATAGTTCTGCAATTTAAAAACTGCATAAAAATTGCTCCTACATTTTCGTACGTTTCAATGAAAGCAATTACAAGTTATTATAATAACGAAATGACGCGTGTAAGTGACGCGCAATGTCCCGTCAGTCGCAAATAAATCACATTTATAATAAGTGTCGAAAAGCGCCGCGTCGGCAGATTATCGCGTACTGTTCGCTGAAAATTGGCTTCACCTCTCTTGTATATGCTTTGATTATCGATTATCATAATTGACTAACTCTAAACAGCTTTGTACATGCAGTTTATTGAAGTACGTCTTCGAGTATAATTATAATTTATATATGTATTAATCTATTCAATCATATTTTTATGTTACGAACTTTAATTAAATAATCTATACATATAATATTAATTCATAAAAAGAAGAACATAGAGCATAGCGCAGCAATAATCAACATGATCTTTTATTTTATTTTTGTCAAATTCATATTTCGTCTGGTAAATAATTGGTAAACATAACTTTCGAAACCAGTCTAACAGCCCTAACAAGCCAGGAGGCTGAAAAAAAATATTACTTATGAATCAATCACTGGGAATCAAACACACGCCCACGCAATTATTATCAGATATATAAAAATACACCAAACAAATCACACATCACATTAAACTTCACGTTTGAAGATAACTAATTAAAGTACTTATGAAAGTTTGAAGGAGCCACTGAATAGATTCAAACCGTGTAGATATTCCAAATGCTAGAATATAATATTAGAATTGTTAGTGGCTCTAGAGACTGTATGTGTGTTACATTGAAGCTGTACATGTAAGATGTGAGCTAGTATTTGCTTTTACTAAAGAAATTCAATGAATACATAGTAAGTTACATATGGTCGAAATTAAACTTGATATTGTGTTGTTTTGTGGACTTTCGAATGAAGTGCCACATTTTTCCACTATTTAGTTATTACTTATTAGTAAATATTTTATACTAACATAATATTATCTATATCTCCCTTAACATCGTACTGTAGAATGAGAATAAAGTTTTATCTTTGTTTGTATGTGTAAATAAGTTTTAGCTAGATCGTCCATATTATACTCTTACATCCATACTAATTTGGTATGGAGATAATTATTTTGATACCCGAGAAAGGACATAGGCTACCTTTTATTGCGAAAAATGTACCACGGTCGAAGCCGGGGCGGACCTCTAATAATATTATAAATGCGAAAGTGTGTTTATTCGTATTAATGTGACATGGCCATGGGTAACTTTTGACAGCGGTGAAACGACTCATACTTAATGCGAATTTAACATCAGGCGAATCAGCGGGCAAAGAAAATGATGATGATGATATTGTTCATGAAATTAATAATAATTCCATAATTCCAGGGCCCTGGTGAAAGCGCCCAACGACCGCGCGAGTTTATACGTTCGCTAGCTATGCAGATACTGAGCCATTCTGCGCACGCGAGGCCTGTGGATAGAGAGCATAGCGTACGGGATGTGGGTGGGAATAGGTGGGTGGTTTACTTTAATCAGTCGTAAAAATTTCCTATTTTAGGAAGATTAGAAAAATGATTTTAACAATAGTTAGGGAAATTTCGATTGACAGAAAAATTACGATAAGTCAGGAAAAATTTCTATAAGTCAGGAAAATTTCCATAAGTCGGGAAAATTTCTATAAGCTGGAAAATTTCCATAAGAAAGGAAAATTTCTATACACCAGAAAAATTTCTATAAACAAGGAACATTTCTATGTCAGGAAAATTTATAAGTATACGGCAGGAAAATTTATATAGATAAAGAAAATTTGTATGTCAGGAAAATGTTTATAAGCCAGGAAAATTTCTATACGCCACGAAAAATTTCCATAAGAAAGGAAAATTAAAGAGGAAAATTTCCGAAGGCCGGAAAATTTCTATACGTCAGGAAAATTTCTATACGTCAGGAAAATTTCTATACGCCAGGAAAATTTCTATACGCCAGGAAAATTTCTATACGTGAGGAAAATTTCTCTTTGCCGCAAAAATGTTTATAATCCAGGAAAATTTCTATACGCCAGGAAAATTTCCATAAGGAAAATTAAAGACAGGAAAATTTCCATAAATCCGGAAAATTTCTATACGTCAGGAAAATTTCTATAAGCTTGGGAAATTTCTATACGTCAGGAAAATTTCTATAAGCTGGAAAATTTCAATATGTCCGGAAAATTTCTATACGCCAGGAAAATATATGTTAGGAAAATTTATAAAGATAAGGAAAATTTGTATAAGTCAGGAAAATGTTTATAAGCCAGGAAAATTTATATACGCCAGGAAAATTACCATAAGAAAGGAAAATTAAAGACAGGAAAATTTCCATAAGTTCGGAAAATTTCTATACGCCAGGAAAATTTACATACGTCAGGAAAATTTCTATAAACAAGGAGAATTTCTATAAGTCAGGAAAATTTCTATATGTTAGGAAAATTTATATAGATATGGAAAATTTTTTAAGTCAGGAAAATGTTTATTTACCAGGAAAATTTAAGACAGGAAACTTTCCATAAGTCCGGAAAATTTCTATACGTCAGGAAAATTTCTATACGCTGGGAAAATTTCTTAAAGCTAGAAAAATTTCTATAAGTCAGGAAAATTTCTATATGTTAGGAAAATTTATAAAGATAAGGAAAATTTGTATAAGGCAGGAATGTTTTTAAGCCAGGAAAATTTATATACGCCAGGAAAATTACCATAAGAAAGGAAAATTTCCATAAGTCCGGAAAATTTCTATACGTCAGGAAAATTTCTATACGCTGGGAAAATTTCTTAAAGCTAGAAAAATTTCTATAAGTCAGGAAAATTTCTATATGTTAGGAAAATTTATAAAGATAAGGAAAATTTGTATAAGGCAGGAATGTTTTTAAGTCCGGAAAATTTCTATACGTCAGGAAAATTTCTATATGCGGGTTTTCCTTTGAAAACGCGGGCGAAGTTGCTATATATATTTTCCACCATCTTTTGTCTGAATAGAAATTTTAATTTTATCCTTGTTATATTTTGCAGTATTCCTTTTCTTATAATATTTTAAGTTTTTCTTTACATCAGAGAACGGATTTTTTTGCCAATGAAAGACCCGGTGAAAGGGGCAGCCTTTTCTTAGAAATAGGGAAATAACATTTGAAATATTGCTCTATTTCTGTGAAAATAAACATATTTTTAAATTTGTAGAGATCTTTGTTGTGCCAAAAATTCGACTGACAACAGGTAAAAATTTAACCTTAACGAACATTAAACCACAGCTTCAAACTAGCTTATGTGAAATTCTATTACATTGTAGGTGCTGTGCTGACGCAGGATTTTCGGTCGCGTCGCACAGTCACATAGCGTCGCTCCCCAGTTGTCCCGTAACTCTCGCCACCGACCCACGTATTGTAGTAATAAATTAAAATAGTATATTTTGTGTGTAATTTAGAAGAAATATAAAATTTAAGTGGCCGCTATCTTTAATTTCATCTCCCTACACACAGCTACACTAAATTGGTGACCCCGACGTGATCTCGACGACAGCTGTATCGACGTAATATTATATCGACGTGAGTGTGTAGTAGGGAGAATAAATATTTAAAATTAATATATAATAATTATATATACGGACAACTCAAGAAGAAACTACAGGGCGGTGGCAGCGGTAAAATTTAAATAAATAAAATTTAATAACACATAAAATCTACATATAAAAATTTAATATCACCATGGAACCCGTTAAAGAAGAATTTGCAAGTTTATCGTCAATCTCCATTACGTCCCGCATCCCAGATTTTTGGAAGAAATCGCCGAAAATATGGTTTATTCAAACGGAAGCAGTTTTATCGCCACAGAAAATGTCAGATGAGGCGAAATACCAAATAGTAATTTCTAAATTAACGCCAGAAGTCATCGAACAAGTCACAGACATTTTGATTAGCCCGCCGGAGACCGGAAAATACGAAAAATTAAAAAGAAGATTATTACAAATTTTTGAAGAATCGGAAGATAGACAAATAAAAAAATTAATCGGCGAAATGGAATTGGGTGATCAAAAACCGTCACAATTAATGAGGAAAATGCAAGATTTGGCGCGTGGACGAGTAACAACAGAAACACTTCTAGTTTTATGGCAAAATTTATTACCGCCGGCAATAAGAGCTGTGTTAGCCGTTTCCGAGAGTAAAAGTGAAGATATTTTGGCATCAATTGCAGATAAAGTTATGGAGAGTATGACACCCTTAAACTCGGTATCAGCAGTTCAACAGTCCAGTTTAAGCAACAGTCCAGAAAATAATTTGATTGGTGAGATAGAAAAATTAAGTAATCGACTGAGAAGATTGGAAACAAGAAATAATACACAAAATTTTAGAACGAGGTCACGATCCAGGTCAAGAGGTAGATTTCAACATAATCAAAGGCATAATCCCAATTGGCTTTGTAAATACCATTACAAATATAAAAACAAAGCGACGAAATGTGTGAAACCGTGCAACTGGAAACCTAGTCAGCGTGAGAGACCAGCGGAAAACTAGCATCGGTGCAGCCAGCGACGGGTGCCTGCGACCGAGTCTACATAAATAACCGTCTCAGTGTTTTGGACAGAAATTCAGGACTAAACTTTTTAGTTGATAGTGGTGCAAATGTGTCCGTCATCCCGCGTAGTGTGGTGTATGGTAAGGTTTATGCAGAAGGTAATAAATATAAATTATTTGCTGCTAATGGAACGGAAATTAAAACATATGGTATTCATTTTTTGTCTCTAGATTTGGGTCTGAGACGACCGTTCCGTTGGATTTTTATATAAGCGGATGTAAAGCAACCAATTATTGGTGCGGATTTCTTAGCTAATCATAAATTATTAATTGATTTAAACGGACGTAGATTGATTGATCAAGTAACTAATTTGAGTACTAAGGGAAATATCTCAAATTCTATTGTGCCCACTTTAAAAACTATTATGGAATGTCCATATTCCGATTTATTGAATAAATTCCCTGATTTAACTAAACCTATTTCTTACAAAGAGACGCCAAAACACGATGTTTGTCACTATATCGAGACGACAGGACCGCCGGTGCATGCGAGAGCGAGGCAACTTCCTCCTGACAGGTACGTAAAGGCTAAAAATGAATTTATTGTTATGCAAGAGTTAGGGATTTGTAGACCGAGTAGTAGTTCTTGGGCAAGTCCACTACATATAGTTCCTAAAAAAGATGGTAATATTAGGCCTTGCGGTGATTATAGACGTTTAAATGCAATTACGAAGCCAGATCGTTATCTAGTACCACGTTTACATGATTTTACATATATTTTGGGTAATAAGAAAATTTTCTCTAAATTAGATATTAATAGAGCCTATAATTCTGTACCGGTTGCAGAAAATGACATAAAAAAGACAGCAGTTATTACACCTTTTGGTTTATTTGAATTTATGCGTATGCCGTTTGGTTTGCGAAATGCTGCGCAAACTTTCCAACGTTTCATGCAAGAAACAGTTTTAAAAGGTTTAGATTTCTTATTTATTTTTATCGATGACGTCATTATCAGTTCAGAATCAGAAATTCAGCATAGAGAACATTTAGAGCAAGTTTTTGAACGTTTTAATCAATTCGGTATAACTATCAATTTTTCTAAATGTAGTTTTGGTCAGCAAAAATTAGAGTTTTTAGGTTATGAAGTTTCTACCGAGGGCATTAAGGGCTTGGTCTAGTAGTGCAAACAAATGCATCCTGTCATCCTATATGTAAATAATACAAATGTACTAAGGGAAAGTTGCTCCACTTAATTTTTAAAAATTAAATCATTCGTATAATTTAATATTCGTAATAAGTACCAAAAATGACAATTTGAAACAATTTTCGTGAAAATTACACCGGGTGATTTTTTTTTATCAGTACACAAAATTTGCGAATACTTTCTATTGATATCTTCAACTTCATGTTTATATAACTGATCAACTTTTATAAAGAAATTTGGACGAAATATAAAAAAAAAATAAGCTTTCCATACAAAATGCATAACTCTGTACATTTTTTTCGACCTAAGTTTCTTAGTGAAAGTTGTTCAGTTTAACTAATAAAACGGATACACAAATTTTGTATATAATAAAAAAAATGTAATGTTTGTGTTAAAAAATTATAAAATAGAAAAATACGCAAATGAAAACAAAAGATATTTATTTCTGACTAGCTTCCGCCCGCGACTCCGTCCGCGCGGATGTCAGTCTTCGCGTCTTCTACAGATTTATTATATTATGTGTAATATATAGATTTATATTGATAAACCTAATAAATCTTTTGCTAGCATTCTGATGCTTTATCGGTTGCACTGGATTTACCTCTTTTTTTTCAATCGCTTGAATGATATAGGATGGGTCCTTGATGGGCATCGAATGCTGAAGTCTCGAATCAATCAATTCTGACAGTAGGCAATTTATGTAAAATCTTGATAATGGTCCATCATTTTATTTTGCCTAAACGTTACATACTTTTTTATATATTCTATTTTTAACGAATGATTCACTCCAGTCCAAACAGCAAATAAGCAGACTTCTGCTTCTGCAACGTTTAGTTGTCCCTGAATTTGGAAAAAATAGTCATGATTCTTATCTATGACAAAAGTGTTATTTTTTGCATTGTATTTCAAATATTAAATTTTTTTAACCGCATCTTCCGCATTCATGTCTTTTGCCGGAATTAGACATTTAACTTCTACTAGTCCCATTTTCCCTTTTTGATATGGGAGTGTATAAAGTAAATTTTTTAGATATTTCTCGTTATACTTTTAAAAAGTTATTATTGTCATTTTGCTCATTAGGTAAAGTAATTTCGATATCAGTTTTAAGTTTTTTGATACCTGCAATAATAACGTCATAATCGCCTGCACATACTTATCGATTACACCCTGTATACAATCCACCATCCACATTCATAATGTTTTCCTGTCCTCCTCTCCTTTACGCTGTTCACCGATACATTTTAAATGAGTAAATCTGCTACCACTGAAGGATGTTTCATTGTGATCAGCAAATTTTCACCACTGTTGTGGATTATTTGTTTTTCATTTTTAATCAGCAATTGGGAATCATCAGTTTTGTTTTTTGCAGATTGGTGATGTACCCTAACAATACGTCGAAAACGGAAAGCATCAACGAATTATCGTTTTCGTCCTCTTTTTTTATTCTTCGCGTCTCTGTTACTTCTGTTTGTTTAGTTCTCAACACCCACTGAATTTTCTATGTTATTGTGATCTTCCATTACATCTGAGTTTTGATGATGTGATGATAATCCATTCGTTTTAATATTGGTACTTAGAGTTGGTAGACTAAACTAGAAATGGCGGACTAAATTTGTCAGCGCGTCTGTAAGATCAGAATATAAAACCAACATCCTGTATTTAAGTTACAAAATTAATAATCAAACAACATGCCGCTACGTTGAAAATGACTAGAAGAAAAAATTAAAACACCTCGGATCAATTTTGGAGTAAACAAATCATTTTCCCCGTATGGGGATTTCCCCGGATGAACTTGGGAAGTTCAAGTTCTCAATACAAGTTTATATTATATTTCGTATTTCTCAAACGAAAAATAAACATTTTTGGAACTTCAAAAAAATTATATTATAAGAAAATTTATGAGCTTACTTTAAAGAAAGAAAGAAAGAAGAAAGAAAAAACATTTATTTCTAGATAAAGGTACACACACAAGAAGAAAACACAAAATAGAAGAAGAGAGAAAGTACGATACATATAATAAAATTAGACATACTTAAATCAGACGCCATGTTTGTTGAGAATCTGGTACTGTGTGTGCACTGCATTTCCAGAAAAGGGTCTTGACTCAGCTTTCTGCCATAATCGCAGCAAGCTGCGACTACAGCGCTGGTATTCTGTCAAGACCGGATGGAGGGTGTGCTTTCGACTTTCCACTGATTTGCTACAGAAAAATAATAATATAAATAATAAATAGATAACTAATACAAATAATAGATATTAATAAATAAATAAATATGAATATGAATTTAAATGATAAGAGATGCGGTGTTGATTGGTTGATTGGTGCTTTAAATACTATGCAGTAACTACTGTTCTGCCAGAAGTAGATGTTTAAACTTTTGTTTAAAAGTGATTTTGGATCTTTTTTCAAATCTTTAGTTTTAAAGAAATATACATCCCTTTACTGACACCCCGTAAAATAAAGAAATTGTTGCCAATCACCTTTGCAATCTATTTGGTTTCATTAACTTTATGTTCGAAGATAATTTTTTTTCTAGTGTAGTTACACGCGTATTTTTTTCGTTTATTTTCCATATCGAAATCAAATGTTTAAAAATACGAATATTTGCACAAAACTAAGATAAAAATAATCAATTAACAAAAATATTTAATTTAATGAAGTAGAGCAACTTTCACTTCGGTATGAAGGAAAATCGAGCGTAGAGCACACGTCAGAACGCTCCGGCACAAGGAGCGCGACTAAAGAAATTCGCTAGGATTTTTCCTAATTATTTTAAATATTTTTTTAATATTTATAGAATTATCAAAATTCAAAAAAAAATTTTTTTAAAGGATTAATACTCATTGGTCTTCAACCAACTCGAATAAATTAATGGAAAAAATAACTTTTAGCAGTATTTATCAATAGATTTTGTAAGGCAAAAATTGGGAAATTTAATGAATTTATAACGTTCTAATTAAGAAAATCATAAGTTTTTCGGCAAATGTATTCAGCAGTTTTTAATAACGACTATATAAGGATAATAATGCGCTGATCAGATTGTGTAAATTGTAATCGGTTGCAACGTAGTGAGTGCACAAACTTAGCTCGAAATGTCTTTGGGGGAAAGAGACTTATCTTGAAGGCCTGATTAAGGTAACATAAAGTAACTTTATAAATGTGAAAAAATTCACGCGCATTGCGTATATAACACTAATTGATAAACAAGAAAAAAAAATTCAGTTTATCATTTCATTAGCCGGGAAAAAATTGTCAAATAACTTGTTGAAAACGCAATTTTGCTAGACTGCAGCCTTAAGCCGCTCGAAGACAAGGTTAAAGCAATTTTAGATTTTCCTAAGCCTAGTACTATAGAAGAACTTAGAAGATTTTTAGGCATGTTAAATTTTTATAGATCTCATATTCCTCACTCGGCTGAACATCAGTCAGAGTTAAATAAATATCTTGGTAGTGCGAAACGGAAAGATAAAAGTAAAATTAATTGGAATAAATTAGCAGAGCAAAATTTTGAACAATGTAAGATAGATTTGAAAAATGCAGTTTTGTTGACATATCCTTCCTTAGATTCCCCATTGTCTCTTATGACTGACGCTTCAGATACGTGTATAGGTGCAGTTTTACAACAAAAAATTAACAATATTTGGCAACCTTTAGGATATTTTTCACGTAAACTTACGGAAGCTCAGCGTAAATACAGTACCTATGATAGAGAATTATTAGCGATATATTTATCAATAATTCATTTTCGCAACATGGTTGAAGGCCGCGAATTAATAATTTATACAGATCATAAACCACTTTGTTTTGCATTTAGTAAAATAGGTACAAATAGGGAAACTGCTCGAAGAACTAGGCAAATTATGTTTATTAGTGAGTTTTGTACAGATATTCGTCATGTAACAGGTAGGGAAAATATAGTCGCTGACACGTTATCGAGAATTGAAACAATAACATGTCCCACCGTGTTAGATTTCGCAGAACTCGCCCAAGCGCAGGAAACGGATGAACAACTTGCAGAAATGCGACACCGGTCAAACGCAAACAGTCAATTTACACTTAAGCGTGTTGCAATGTTCGATTGTAATAAACAAATTTATTGTGAAACATCCACAGATAGAATTCGACCATATTTACCTAAACAATTTCGACGTTTAGCTTTTGAGGCTGTGCATAATTTAAGTCACCCGGGTATTAGAGCCACAAAAAAATTAGTAACTGATAGATATTTTTGGCCAGAAATGAATAAGGATATAGGAATTTGGTCTAAAACGTGTATTAAGTGCCAAAGAGCTAAAGTCTCAAAACATACTGTATCCGATTTAGGAAGTTTTCAAGGCACGAGCCGTTTTGAGCATATACATATTGATCTTGTAGGGCCATTGCCAATTTCATCAGAAGGGTTTAGATATTGTCTAACAATCATAGACAGGTACACCAAGTGGCCCGAGGCTTTTCCATTAAAAGAAATTACTGCGGAGACTGTGGCAAAGGTGTTGTATGAGGGTTGGATTTGTAGGTTCGGTTGTCCCCTTAGGCTCACAAGTGACCAAGGTCGACAATTCGAAAGTAATTTATTTAGGCAACTTATGTTATTAATGGGAATACAAAAGTTGCGGACCACCCCATATCATCCACAGAGTAACGGTGCAGTAGAGCGTTGGCATAGAACTTTAAAAGCAGCGCTTATGGCTCGTTTAAATTGTAATTCTTGGGTTGATGAGCTAGCAACAGTATTGTTAGGGTTACGCACAACTGTTAAATTAGACACAGGCGTAACTGCAGCTCAAATGATTTATGGTAGTAATATAAGGCTACCTGGTGATTTTTATGACACAAGTAATATAAAACCGTGTGACGAACATAGTTATGTTGATAAATTGAGGTCGATTATACACAGTATGAAACCTGTATCTAGAATTAATAAATTACCGTGTAAAATGTTCATACATAAAGATTTAATTGATTGCGAATATGTATTTTTAAGAAATGACACCGTACGGAAACCGTTACAACCGCCGTATGATGGGCCATATCGTGTCATTAGTAGAAAGGATAAAACTTTTAAAATTCAATTAATGGACAGACAACTTAACGTTTCAATAGATAGGTTAAAACCTGCATACGTTTTACCTGATGATAATAATATTGTGACTAAGTTCACAGGTAAGTCTGTTTATATGAGTGATAATAAAATTAATGATTCGCTACATACAAAAAAGGTAATTAAAAAGGTAACGTTTGAAACAGACAAATCCAGCTGTAAAAATTATGTTACACGATCAGGGCGAATACGAAAAACGCCAAGTAAATTTATGTTTTAATCATGTACATAGCCATTGTTATTACAATTCATGCAAAATTGCAAATTGTATGTTGTTGTTTTAGGTCACGTAATTCTTTGAATTTAAAGAATGGTTATATTGAAATATTTTATTCAACATTTTTATTTTCAAACTATATACAACTAAATATATACATTTTATACAATTATTTTTCTTTATACATTATTTTACAATTTTACTATGGGATTAAATCAAACCAAGGAAAGTGTTGTCATTAACGAAAGTATTTCCAATGTTTCAAAGCTGGAAAATAAAATTAATATATTTGGAATCATAATAATTTTCATTGCAGTTGTATTAACTATTTTTGTTTGTTGTGTTTTGAAACAACAGTGTATTAAAGTTGCTAGTAATTGGTTTAAAAAAGAAGTTATGAGTACGACTAGCTTATCTGTTCCTGAAATCAAGGTGGAAAGACCACGAGAATTAAGTAAAGTTGTGTATTAACAAATATGTAAGTTGTATTTCTTGTGTGTTATAAAATTTTAATGATGACGTTTCATACATTGCATTGTTATGGTATCGTCATAGTGTAAGAGACGGGAACAATTTTAATTATATTTTCGTATATGATTTTATTTGCATGTTAATGTACTAGGTACATGATACCTTAATATTATACATTGCGTATTTTTTATTAATAATGTTATTTTACATTATAATGTTTGTGTGTATGTAATGTTATATTGTTCGATCGTAGGACTTTATTAGATTGTATTGTTGGCAAATGGCCGCAATGATGCCAAGAGAGGACATCATAACGTTACATCAAACACCATGGCTGCAGACTATAGTAATTTTTTATATTATGTTAAGTATATTTTTTAAAATAAATGTTCGTGTGTTTATAAAAATGTTTCACCGACTCTTGAACTAATCTTGTATTATGTTTCACATTGTTATCTTTTGTCTGTCAGCAGAATTGTTAGGGTTCGTTGTGCGAGTTAGTAATATAAATAAAGATAATTTAATTTGATTTTGTTTAAAAATGTTCCACATTTTTTTTGAAAAGGGGGGAATATTGTAGGTGCTGTGCTGACGCAGGATTTTCGGTCGCGTCGCACAGTCACATAGCGTCGCTCCCCAGTTGTCCCGTAACTCTCGCCACCGACCCACGTATTGTAGTAATAAATTAAAATAGTATATTTTTTGTGTAATTTAGAAGAAATATAAAATTTAAGTGGCCGCTATCTTTAATTTCATCTCCCTACACACAGCTACACTAAAACATTATCGATGTTTAGGCGATGTACATTACCATTAATGAATGTCAGGACGAGCTCAAACAGCGCTATTCTAGCAAATTACGAGGAAAATTGATAGGAATAACTGCAAGCTATGATTGTGGGTAATTGGGTTAAACCACACTCTGTGCCTATTGCTGTTAGGCGCACATTATAAACGTATTCAAGTAATTAATTTGTTATTTTCCTACTCTTTGGACGATTAGTTGTGTTGAGCAGTTCAAACACTTAAATAAAGGGTTTTCCAATAAGAGGTGTTATTTTGAATAGCCCGCTATTTCGGTAGATGTCACTTTTGAAGCTGTCATTTCTTGGCATTTGACAAGTAGAAACTACGCCATTAATAAAAATGGTACGATACACGCTTCAACAACGCATTGAAATTATTAAAAGTCACTATAAAAATGGTGAAAATTTGTCAAATTTGTCAACGAACCATTGATCTTTTAAGGGAAAAGTTTCCGGACCGTGTTATCTCTCGAAGAGGTGATCACAATTGGCCACCGAGATCTTGTGATTTAACACCTTGCGACTTCTTTCTTTGGGGCCACGTGAAGGAGAAGGTCTACGCCAACAGCCCAGTATCGATTCAAGACCTCAAAGATGGAATTCGTGAGGCTATCGAGGACATAGAGCAGCCACTTTGCGATTTAGTTATGGAAAATTTCATGAAAAGGATTTTGTCCTGTAAGCGTGGCCGTGGTGGTCATTTGCCTGATGTTATTTTCTACTATTAACGGCATACCTTCCTCTTTGTAATGAAATAAACATCTGATGATTTATAATAAAAAATGGCATTTTTCTTTGAATATCAAAATAACACCTCTTATTGGAAAACCCTTTATTTAACGTTTAAATTAATATTTAGTAAAAGCATACTGTTTTTTACAAAAAAATTAAATTTGAATTTAAAAGTTTTTAGTATTGAAATAAAATTGATTAATTGTTTCGTAGTTTTGCTGTGTCACAGGTCGCCTGTTGTCAAAACTCAAAATATGCTGTATAATAAAGTATTTGTTGATTGATTGAACTTTATTAATTGCCAATGTTTTTATTAATTCAAATAAAATAAAATGGCTCCCGTAAATATTATTAAAAAAATCCTATTTTTATTTTCATCCAATTTTTATATGCAGAATTAATTATTTTAGTTCATTTCATTATTCATTTCGATTTGACCGAAAGCACAGATAATTACTCAAGCCAATATTTTGAGCAGCCCATAACTTACAAAATAAAATCTACTCGTACAAAAGCACAATAAAATATATTACACGTATTATTATACGAAAAGCTCGGAACTTAACGAACGTGCCACTCCGATTATACCAAAGAGGCATTAACTCCATTTAATGCTTCGACGCTGCTATCACTAAAAATCTGGCGACATTTACATAATGAGGTACGGACAGGCGCGTACAGCCGCCCCGTCGCTACCTCCGGATAAACACACACAGGCGATATTACACCTTATTACCTTCCTATTAATACGAGAACCGCACGAAGTTATAACCGCATCAGAGCGGAGAGAAATGAGATCACGAACTTATCTCACCGCTGTAATGACGTATTGAGGCGGCTGATGTATGTCCAATCCGCAAGCCTCGGGGCTCATCTTATTCGTTATTCATTCCCACTTATCTCCACAAACTTGGATAATTTCATTCCGTGTTTCTCTTAATGTGAATATCTTTATATGATAGAAATGTTGAAAAAGTCCAATTTCGGAGATTTGTATGTATGACGAGAAGTACGTGGGCGTCGCTGTATAATAAGCAAGTAATGCTCGAAATATTATTTATTGCTCTGTTGATATTTTTTGTGAACGAAGTTATAAGCCGTCTATTATTAATTCCCAATACTATAATAAATGTTGAAACATACATGAAGCGAATAAATGTAACAATTGTTTAGGTTTAGGGATACTGGGATTAACAAAAAAAAACATTGAACGTGTTTTAAAAGGGATTACATTGAAATTCAACAGAGCGGAAAACACTTTGTATACGAAAAGTTGTTTTTTTAATTAACAGTAATATGATTTTGCTTTATACTTTATTGCTTTAGCCTGCGGGTTCGCTCGTATGGGTTATGTTAATCAAGAATATGTTTTATTTCATTTAAACTTTCATCAGAAGGGCTCAGTGGTTTTGGCTTTATTTTTAACAAACACACTTACAAAATAACGCATTAGTTATATTAGGTCTGATGTATTTAAATAGATTCGCTTTGATATTCAAGTTATAAGTAAGTCTTATCTACTATTAAGTCTAAGTATTCTTTGGTCTCGTTTCAATATGAAACAAGTCAATAACTTAATGAATTAAACATTTTCGATATAACTTTAATTACATGAATAAAGTTCATTTTATATATTATTATAATCGGGCAAAATGAATTAATTATATTTTACAACGTTGAAAGCTTTAACGTTAGTATCATGAACTAGCTACTTCTTCTTCTTCTATCTTTTCCATGCTCTGCCACGGTTAATAGTTTAAAAAAAATGGCTTCAATCATACGAATAATATATTATAGCTATCTTGTGCAAATAAAAGGACAAAGAAATGATTAAATTACCTAGTTAGTGTAGTATATTCGATTTAAATACATGATGTAGTCTTTAAACATTTTGTTATAAACGATAAATAAAGCTAGAAATAGTCAAATAATGCACAGACCTTAGCGACTATGTAATATGAATAGAGCAATAGAGTCCAGTTAACAAAGGGCCAGATAACATAGGGCACATGTCCCTCACAGCACTCGACCACTCGACTGGAGTGTCGCTTATAGTACATGCACATGGTAACAGATTCTGTTGTATAACGAAAGGCTCGTTTAGATTTAACTTTTATTAGACTTAGTTTGTGTAATGTTTAGCTTTTTTTAGTACCTGTCAATTCCGTCACTAAATGTAAATCATTTAATTTGATATTGTAAGAATTTGGTGAGCCGAACTTAACTTGTCGGTCCTATATCATGGTTGCGTAATTCTTTTCAATCTGTTAGATTAGAGAAGGCATGTAGAAATTAAATAAATTTACCAATTTTAATGCGATATTAGGTCGAGTCTACATTGTGAATATTATAACTAAATTATAATTATGACTACATTACACAGAATGTTAACAATTTTCCTCGAATATCGACGCCTGACCAAATTCTGATATTATATTCTCTTTTTTGTACATAGTAATGATTAAAATAAGTATAACATTTTAATAAGCATAATATATTCAACTTAGTTATCATAATAATTAACATTTATCTCATTTATATTCTCAATACCAATTTATTTCAACAAGAGCTTAACAACATTCCGACAATTCGCATTCCATAAACTGAAAATTCATTCAACCCTTTAACCTTCTTGTTGAATAACCCACGAAAAACATATATTTTTTTACTAAAAATAAAAACGCTAAGTGAGGCAAAGTTAGGCAAGGGACAGATGACGTGCGCGCAATAAATCAGTTAGCCGCAGCCGAGCATTCTTTCGGAAGGCTTTAACGTCGAAGTTAATAAATAATGTTTAGGATTGCGGTCAATCGAGATAAATTACACTAAATTATTTATTGTAAGTAATTGCTGCTTTATTTGGGAGCAGTGTAGCGGAAATGGGGGCTGATTTGTTTTGTTTTGAATTGATTGTGTGTTATTGTGGTGTTGTGTTATTGGAATCTAAACAATTTGTTTTGTAGATTACGATAGAATAATACTCCAATTACAATGGTTACTTATTTACATTTTTAAATGACGTGCATTAAAAAAAAAACGACTTACCAATTATTGTACTCATTAATTAGGGAAAGTTTTCAACACAGAACTATATCGAGATAGAATGAAAGAGTGTATGTACCTCGCGTGCCGAAAGGGCGATTAAACATCTTTAAAATGAAAAAATATAAACCAGATTGGTAGAGCGAATCCAATTCAAACATTATCTTACCTTTAAATATTTTTTTAACACTGATGATTTACAAACACCTACAGCAGGATCACACACACACATGGTCATTATGTCGGTGCGTCAAGCCCGTCGTGTTCCCGTCACCCGTCCGCGAATATCGCCTAATTGCTTCCAACGCGTCACTTTCATGGAAATATTTGAACTTTGTTAAGTGTCGGGTGTGTTCATTCGTACTGACTTCAATTATAACCAGAACTTACTAGTTTTAGGACGTTTGATTCGTAAGTATAAAAGTTTATTAAATAAAACTTTTCCCCGCAGACTGTGGAAAGAATTTTCCGACCAGTAAGTAACTTTTAATTTTTTTTTCAAATTTCATTAAAATAGGTGCTGTGTTTTAGCTGTGATCGCGTAAAAGGTGAACAAACAGAATTTAACATTTATAAAATCAGTAAAGACAATACAATTTCAGAACATTAATTAAAATATCCAGTTAATTTTATGAATACACACTAAAAACGCAATTTTCATTTCAAAGTATGTTTAAACAATTTACGATTTCAATTCCGAATTCTTGGAAATCAAATGTCACCTTACACGATTAATTTATAATTCAAATATACACGTCTATACATTCTGGAAAATATATTCTGTTATATAAATAACAAATAAGGAAAAATAAACTTGACGAAGTGATGAAAGTAAATTTGTATTGAAGCATTCGAAACATTTTGAACAATACAAAAATGTAATCGTAAGATATTATTCAAACCCTCTTCGCTTCACCTACGAAAATAAAACACTAGCGGAAAACGAAAGGAAACGGTAAATTACAGGTTGATTTATACGCCATATATTATTTGCTGACAGCTCGTAGATCACACTAACAGGGATGTTATCTCTTGCATTGGCCGCAATTGGCCCATTGTCCCACTAGTTGAATCTAATTATACGACACAGCCAATTTCAACACAATATCTATTATAATTGTATTGGTAATACATTTCGTGATAACTAACGTGGACTTATTAGATTATCCAGTGCTTTGATTATGAATTAAAATCATTCTATCTCATGTTTAAAATATATGAAATTGTACAACTCTCCTTTTTCTCAACTATGTCTGTATATACCACACCTTTAAATTTAAAGTATGTGGAGAAAGCAATGATGTAGATTAAATTATTTTCCTTATATAAAATAACACTGAATTTCTGTGTTCAAACCAAAGAAGAGTTAGAAGCCTTATTTTTTCCTTTCTTTAAAAGGCACGTAAAAAGAATATTTTAAACATTTATTGATAGAAAATAGCAGACGATACTTCTAAAATTTATTTAGCATTTCAAAATATAAAAGTACCCCTCATATAGTTAAATGTACTTAATATATTGTATTGTAATATAGTTAACTCATAATTTCATGTATTGTGATGAAATGAAGAAAATATAATAATAATAATATTTTTTCATCACTTGTATTTCACCTACATGAAATATTATATTTGGCATAGAAGTGTTGCAATTGAACCAAAATTACAGTATCTAGTTAACAACAAGCCGTGCCACAAACGCTCTATACAAGATGGGCCTTTGATCGCACGTTGGAACTGCTATGATCATTTGCACAAAATTCAATGTAACCTCCGCTACAGAGCCTGGCACCTAGCTGTGTGCGAGACAATTGTAACGTTCAAATGACACATGCTATTCTATTTAATATGTGATGCATATATTCCATTCTAATATGTGGATGTTGTAACCGATAAGAACCATATTTGTCTGATGAGTTTTTAGGCCTTTTTGTACATTAAAAAATATAGTTTCAATAAAATTAAATACTTGCATAATTTTTGTAAAATTCTATTATATTTTACAAAAATTATCCATACCATGTTTTTCAACTATTCAATAAACATTTCCAGTATAACATCATAAATCGATTCTTCATATCGTTGGTAAAAACTGAAATTTCCACTTTCAATATAAATGCCGCTGGCGAAAAAATTAACTAAAAAATGTCATAGTTCTGCTCTACTACGGCTCTACTTGTTCAAACTTAAAAATTGTCACGCCTCCGATGCAGAAATTTTAACTGATCATTTCAGAACATAACAGTTACCAAAGATGGTAAATCTGTGGCTAAAATATTATCTTCACTATGTTGTTACATTCTTTAAATACATAACGAATCCATCACTTCAAACTACCTTTATCTTTTAGATTGTCTTTTAGTATAATATACTTAAATATACTAAAAGACAATCGTTTTCCTGTCGCCCTTCCGTAACAAGGGTCAAATTAAATTGAGAGTGACGTGAAAGACTCGCAAAGTTGGAAGTTTTTGGGAATTATTCACCCGAGTTGGTTACTATACGACTTGCAGACCTTCATTATATTCGAACAGCGATAGGCAATATAAGTTGGCAGATGTGTTGAACTGGACAGGTACTGTATTACCTTAGAGGTGTAGGGTGTCACTAGCGGGCAATTATATTGGTATTAGATTAAATATTGTAGTCGAGCATAAGATTAGCTGAATACACATACAAGTACGTATAGTAAGTTTTATTATGTATAAGTAAAACTTGAGCGCACTTTTCTACCTTTACCTTAATGTAATATAATTAAATACGATGTGAGAGGTAAGGCTAAGTAACTAGAGCTTTACGCGTTCTTTAACATGTTAGAATTCATGCATTTGCAATTACGTCTTAATCCTGAGATTTCTAAATAAAATCTCTTACTCTTTTTACACGCTGATATCCGCACGTTATCCTGCTCAATCCTAACCCGCGTGGGGTTGGCGTACAAAAACAAAATTGGCAAACAATATTGTCCCAGTGATATTTCGTAGCTATAATTTTTCGGAGCCATAAATCCTGTGTAGACGACTTATCATGTGCTAGCAGACGCTGTTAGAGATTAGGCACGCGTCTGAAGCCGCCGGCGATGCGCTGCGATATCGCCTGCTGCCTGCTGCTACAATGTTTGCGGTGATATGCCTAAATAATCCTGTATTTAAAGTGGAAAATTGTGACACGCAAGTGAAGAAAAATAACCTTTTTTATTAGGTGCGATCGATCTTACATAAGGTATTATATATTTTTCATTTATCAATCTGAATATGGTGATGTGTGATAATGAAGTACTTAAACTAGAAATAATACGCAGGCTTTTAAAGGACACAAGTAGAGACCTACGTTCTAATAAAGCAAAGATATTCACAACGAAACTCCAAGTACATCAGTTAATTAAAATGTAATCACAATGAAGGGAAAATACACTGAAACATAATTAAGCTCCGTGATATGGAATTGGTTAGCTCCAGGCGGGCGCTAGGGTTGTCGCTCGCAAATCCGTCGAGAGCACATCTCCATGGGAGATTTTATTTTGATTACGCCGCATTAAATGACATGTGTCGTGAGATTGGTTGGAATGAACTGGATGTAGGCAGCCCTATCGCGCGGGGCTTGTGCAAGCAATATGTATGTTAATGAATGTGCGTCACGTGGCGTCACGTGGCGACGCGCGCCGACTAATAAGCGCTCACCTGAAGACTGCGGCCGGCTGCGCCTCGGCTCTCAAGACGCGGCTTCACTTTTAATTAAACTCAAACACCCTTTCCTGTTTATTGCACTCACTTGCGCTTTGATGAGATCGCTATTTTGCTGTCTAACTAATATCTTTATGAAATGAATACATGAGGCACAGACTTTATGTAAATAATAACACTAAGTTATGTCTACTGAGGAATTCAGTTTCAAAAATTTTTGCGTTCCACCAAATTCAACATTATAATTAATGTGAAACTTATACAAAGTAATTATGTAAGTAAGTACTATTATTACACGAAAGTTATAATTAAACGTGACATTTAACAGTAAGTTTGATATTATACCCAAGGTACGACTTGGCGTACTTTATGTTTTTAAATGTGCACTTATTACAAGGATTGCTTAAAGTCCGGAGTAATGATATTTGATTTCATATATCGAATTAAAATAACGATGGAAAAATTACGATTTGATAATAAAAAAATTAAATTTTTGTATTTTTCGTTTGAATACGTACAAACGTATTTAATTTGTATTCTATTAAAATGTATAAGCCATTACTAATGATTCACATTTCTGCGAACTCGATAGCAATTAACTCGGCATACATGTAAACTCATTGATCCGTGAGTGTTTCTAAACATCTCGGGAAGTTGTAACGCTACAAACTCACCAAGTTAAACTTACAGAGGGGATGTATCGGTACTTCGGTGGAATATTAATTAAACATATAATGGTTACTATCGGCCATTTGCGACGCAAGTAGGTCGACGCCACGTTAGGGCACTCAGGCTCATTTGAGATCGATGCCTCATTATGTATGGATGAATTTATTGAAAACTAGCTTTCCGCCCGCGGCTTCGCCCGCGTTTTCAAATGGTTTTCAAAGAAAAACCCGTTCCCGTGGGATTTCCGGGATAAAACCTATCCTATGTGTTAATCCAAGTTACCCTCTATATGTGTGCTTAATTTCATTGTAATCGGTTCAGCAGTATTTGCGTGAAAGAGTAACAAACATCCATACATACAAACTTTCGCCTTTATAATAGTATTAGGATTAGAAGGATATCATATTATGACAAAATTAAAGTATTCATATATATTACAACGTACACAACTACCTACTATTTATTAAAATTAAATTGAAAATCATGAAAAATATTCAAGTAATTTATTAGGTTAATAACTAAGTGAACAATATCTCACATATAAATATTACACTATCTCAAAAGAACTAAGATAGTGCATTCAAAAATTCACTCTTTCTTACTTTATTTTTATTTTTTTTTCTTCAAGGGTCAATTCTGTACATTGAAAATATTGAAAAAATAAATAGCAGGGGGTGTTACTGGATCGATACCAAACCCAAATATGTGATTAAAAAAATTTTTGTATGTCTGTCTGTCTGTCTGTCTGTCTGTCTGTATGTGAAGGCATCACGGGAAAACTGACGGTTCGATTTCGATGAAACTTGGTATAATTATACCTTATTATCCTGGGCGTAAAATAGGATACTTTTTATCCTGGAAAAATACGTAGAAAAAAAATTAATCTTAATTCTTCAGTTTTATCCATAGACGTTGTTCTGTAGAGTGTAGAACCGCGAACACACGTTCCGTATTATTATAGGCCTAGCCGTATTTGGGTCCAATAGATATTTATAAGATGTCATTGTCAGAGTTACTCAAAATGGAGAAATAAACCATCCACGCGAAGACCGACATCCGCGCGGACGGAGTCGCGGGCGGAAGCTAGTTTTATATAAATGGGTTTAGTTCTGAAAAGAACTTTTTAAATCGGTTTAGTTAATTACTAAACGAATTATTATCAAGCGTAAATTCTGCACACGTCCATCACGTAGGGAGCCGACCGCGCGAGTAAGCCGCGCGGCAAGTTTATTTCGTGATCTTAACCCCCCTCCCGTACCCCTGCCCGAGTGACGCCTACAACGCATAGCTAGCCGAATACAGTTTATTTTTTATTTTTTTTTTAACTCGTGATATCTTTTGAATGGATTGTCAGAATCGAATAATTCAAAAAGTAATATAAAGATATTGAAGCAGTCTTAAATAATACATCGTTTATTTTGATAAGGGTTAATACCAAGCTACAAATAAAGAGCTTTTTGTAGCGGTGGTATTTTAATTTCTTTTTTTCAATAAAAAAACGCTTATTGTGACATGACTGTAATAGTTAGAGATATGCTGCCGCTGATTTTTTGTAGATAATGGTGTGTTCTAAAAAAATGTAGTATATCATTTTGTTCTATCATCAATAGTTTTCGCAGCGCACGCGATGTAAGGTAGTTTTTTGATATTTTTTTCACACCTTGGATTACGTTATCGTAATTTTAGTAAGGATGCCTATTTTTTTTTAAAATGAAATATAGCCTATGTCACTCAGAAATGATGTAGCTTTCCAACAGTGAAAGAATTTTTCAAATCTGCCAAGTAGTTTCGGAGCCTATTCAATTCATACAAACAAACAAACAAAAAATCAAACCTTTCCTCTTTATAATATTTGTATAGATTACAGGATTAGGATACGTGAGTTTAGGGCAGATTCCTAAAATAGCAAAGTGGGTATCTGGGAAACCACTCAGTATAATATAATTGATGCGATTCCTGTAACAACCGTTTCTTTTCATTCACATGTGTTCACATTCAACACACACGTCACAATCATAGAAGTAGTAGAGAGAAATCAAAACTGTAGGGAATTAAAAGGGGATTCTTAAACTATAAATGGGGTTAACTACAAATGAAACCCGATTCGCGTCGTATTCAATAAATATTGAAATTTAAAACAACTTGAATTGTTACAAAATCTTGAAATCCAGCCGCAAAAAGAAAGCCAGACCTAAAGTGAACGTTTAAAACATAATCGTTCCATTAGTTTGTGGTACATTTTTTAATTAAATTGACTCTGAATATGACTATAAATTAGGGGCTATTTTCCTTCTCATCTTAATATTATCAAATTTTATATTTTTGGAACATACTTTGAACGTGCGACTTTGCTACCTTCAACGTTATTAATCTACCGTCGATTCTAGACTTCTTTAGCTTTAACATACTATTTCAAATGATACCTATTCTTTACAAACAATTACGTAACATCAAGTGAAATATCGCGAACCTCTTCCACGTGCGATAAGGAAGGACATAAATAATTAAGAGCGAGTCAGTGGCCAATAAATTGCTTCCATTGTTTGTGGATTGTCTTAAAACAGGTATTGTTTAGTTTAAACACAGCCATTATTCCCGCGTATATTTCACAGAGATATTATAATAAAGTAATAAAGCACCCACACACGCGCACCGCCTGGTTGAATTTCAATGTGTTGCAATATAGAGCTTAGCGTGGGACGCACTGGCGATCTGTTGGGCCCCGTAATGTTGGAACAAACGCATTTTATAGGAGCTGTGTGAAATAAAGAAAAGATAACTGTAGCTGTAACGTTATAGCTGTAGTACAACATAGCATTACGGTGACGTCATTTAAATCACTTTTTAATAGATGCAAGAAAAGCAGTCGAGTACAGGTACTCGATAACACAATTGTACAGACATTCATATAAAATCTATTAAAATATTTCAAGAGAACTAGGCCCTTTATTTGACAATTTATGTAGTCAGTCCCTGGCGAGGCCCCACAAGGCCCCGCTGCGGCTTTGTCTATTGACCTCATGTTTAAACAACCCCGCAAAGGGTTCGATTGCTTCTATTTCAATACTTTAGCGCTACTTTCTATTTTGCGCCATTCTACATCGTTTTTATCAGGTTTTCTGCAGCACTACATTTTTATTTAGATGTATACTCTTAAATTGACGGGACTTTTAAATAGAAAACAAAAGGTGCAATAAATCTAAAGGTATTTAAGAAATAAAATTACATTCATCTGTTAACAAAATCTTTACATAATAGTTTAAAAAAATTGTCAATAGTACTGGGAAGGGGCCATTATTAGGTAAATGTAATAAACAAAATGTACTATAATATAATAATACTAATGTGTATTAGCAAAAGAAATGTAATTGCGGTACAGGTACCGAAAAATGTATATTAGAAATAAATACTTATCCATAACTCATTATTATTCAAACTATTTTTGTAAATAATTTTACTCAGAAAATACAAAAATCAAATACAAAGGAGATTGAATTTCTCAAAATTAATAATTTGGCAATTTTGTTTATTTGTATTATATTAAAATTGTTTTACCCAATACTGTTCAATGATTGCCTAGAATTCGAGGAATTGGAACAAATAATAATTAATTTTCACGGAGCCATATTAAGTTATATTAGAAATTTATTTAAAATAATATTATTATTTAAATTTCTTGAGATATTATAGACTAGGCGGGCTTTATATCTTGTGTAGTAAGTGAGAGGATAATAATTTAACCTCCTCGTAACCACTAAGCGACTACGTCGTAGCTTTGAGCTACGGCGTAACTCACACGTGTTATGACACGTAGCATGCTACGGCGTAGCAAATGCAGCAGACTAAGGGTGTAAGATCGTAATACGAAGTTGATTCAATGTTTTTAATAAATTCCAACTATTATTCTTTGATATTATTTGAACAATAACATATAATGAGACATATAATCAGATTTTAAACAATTTTCCCTTAGAATTAAGTATTCATTATTTTAAAGGAATATAAAAATAATTTCACAAATTTGCTTGTTTACATTTTAACCTACACAACTTTATTTTCTATTACCGTAGTCTGTAATGAATAACTTGCAGCCGACAAACGGACAGGTGATAGCATTACCACAGAATACATAATATTAGCTAAACACTAGCATTACTCTTGTTACAAATCCCGCGTGACGTACGGCGGCCACAGTTTGCTAATACCGAGTAACAAAGTGTTCCTTGATAACTGAGCCACCGCTGCAATGTGTCTTTATAATGTATGTACATTGTGCAATCGTTTAAATTAAACCGCAGTGCGTCTTCAACTTTATATTGTACTAGCTTTCCGCCTGCGGCTTCGCCCGCGTTTTCAAAGAAAAACCCGCATAGTTCCCGTTCCCGTGGGATTTCCTAAACTCCTCGTGGGATAAAACCTAGCCTATGTTACTTGTAGCTTTCGAATGGTGAAAGAATTTTTAAAATCGGTCCAGTAGTTTATGAGCCTATTCATTACAATCAAACAAACAAACAAACAAAGTTTTCCTCTTTATAATATTAGTGTAGATAAGCTAAGCGTCTTTGTGACTCGTGTTACTTTATAATATTTTGTTATAGAAATCGAACAGTAAATCTTTTAAATATAATATTTTCTTAAAAATAGAAATTTCTGAAAACTGATGACTGAACTGTGCCAAAATAAAGTATTCTTTGATTGTTGAATTGTAAGTTGTCAGAATAAAAATGTTTTATTTGGTTTGTATTTAAATTTTTGGACCTGCAGACTCACTGCGGGAGATATTATAAAGTCTGTTTAAACCATTCACTGTTTCCCGGGAAATATTACTGCACATAATATCTTGCCTCAAAACCTCGCGGTTTTGAAGCTTTCTCGAACACAAGTAACTCGACTTATCGTGTTACATGAAAGAACATAATTCCACGTTAAGTTGAATAGAGTATTTTAATGAAATTCCTTGAATTATCTTCGTCAAATAAATAATATAATAATCCACAACCATGTCTAAAACAGATTGTCAATTAATCTTTGTACTTTGATGTTGTTGTTTGTTATTAATTATTTTTTGTATAAATATTATATATATTCCTTTCAACATTTTATTTTAGCATATTTCTAAGAGAAAGTCGCTCAGGATTAATCCGGATCCGGAAATTGAAGAAAAAGAATAAATCCGAAAAGTGAAAGGAAATTGGCTTTCCGGCGCTGCATGTGGACTGTAGAGTCTTCCAAAAATGCACCAGCGATGCTCCGACTCAGTATATTCTTTGAAATAAAGAGATAAGGGTGATATCCTAACAAAATATTTTAGATTTTGATACTTTTATTTGTCCGCGTAAGGTAGAATATCTATTAACAAATCGGAAATTTTCGATAAAAAAAAGCAATACATGAGTCGTTAAAAGGTTTTATTAAGCTATTGCATAGCTTCTATCGCGGGCCTTGAGCGCGGGGACCGAATCCAGAAATTCCGTAACGAAAAAACCTCACGCTCCCCACTCCGTCGGGCTCGGAGGTGTGGCTTGAAGGCATAGCATGCAATAGCTTTACCGCGGCAGTCCCCGAGTGCCACACGTCTTTTTTATTTAAATAAGTTCATCGGACAGCTTGTGGTATACCACAAAAGATAAATATTTTATATAAAACAATACATTTCTATAGCGATAAAACAAAGATAATTTTCATCATACATTCGTACATCACGCACAAATTCTACAGTATCCAACATAACTATAACAATAGTCACGTTAGCACAATAAAATAATGTGTCTGAACAAATAAAGTGTCGAAACCGTTCAGAACATAATAGTTACTTTATGAGAGCTGTAAATCCGTCTAGAAAAGATTTAGGTCGAGAAAGTGATGCGGTCGGGGATTACTTCCTCTGAACCTCGCACAAAGGGTTACCTCCGACCAAACGTAGCACGCAGGGTTGGATTCAATTGTTACAGGTAGGGATATTAAAGGAAATAAAATATATAGGAACATGATTTATTGTCGTAACGTTATTTGTATCTTAAGTAATTCAGAGCTGATTAAGGTGGTTATTAATAATAATTAAGTACTGCCATTATAAATTTGAAAGTACCATAGCAAAACGTAGCAATTAATTGTTAACTTTTGAAGTGAAACTTCTTTAGGAGCGTTGAGAGTAAAATTTCAAGGTCACATCATGGCAATACCGTCACGTCATGAAGTAAAGCGATGATTTTGGTCGTTGAATCTTGCCAACAAAGTTTCACTTCTGACACGTGTGCTCGGCTCATTTTATTACTAACTAGTAACTACCTGAGACCTATTTCAGCTTCGATTGGGTCAAGATACCAAATACTAAATTCAATTATTCCTATGTGGACAGCAAATAACAACTCGAATTAATTTGAGCAGCGTGTTGAAATAACCAGCGCTTAATAAACTGTACAATTCATTGTTTAGTTAGGACGCCTGTAAGGGCCGAGCTTCTTACAATAATAATACCTTAATTGTATCCCCGAGAGAACGCCATCAAATCAAGCTGCGGTTACTTTTAGTTAGGCTCGGGTTGAGTTTGCTTTTTGAGGAAATTTAATTATTACAAAACGTATAAAAAATAAAATTGTTAAAAATCCTTAATCTTAAATTTTCTTCTATTCATACCACTCCGAAATACTATTTAAGTAAATGCTCTTAATTACAAATATAAAAATGTATTTCTTTTAATGTGGACGCGTTCCACTGCTTCCTCGATAATACCTATCACATAATATACAAAACAGTGCCCCTAGCACGAATCACTATCGAAAAAGTATTCGTATCGTCAACGAAAGCATTTTGTATGGGAACTTGAACAGCGCCTCTGGTGTGCGTATATTGAACTAATTTTCAGAGCACGAACAAAAACATGTAAGTTTCGAATCGTCATCGTATCGAATACGAAACGTAACTTAGGCGATTGTATGAAGATAGCTAGCACGAAGGCATAAATTGACGGATAGTATCGTAAGTGTCGAAAGCTGGCTTACGAGTTTCACGAATGTTTATTCACTTTAAATTTGACAGTGAGAAAACTTTCGTCGGAGTTTATTTTATGAATAAAATTATAATTTTAGTGATTGTGGTGATATATTTTGTTAGAAAATGTTTAGATTGACAAGAAGCACCCCACGACGTAGTGCATTTTACTATTATCTTGCAGCGCGATTGATTGTTGAAAGTAGAAATGAACAAAGAGAAACAAGGTGAGTGATTTTTTTAACACTATATTTTAATAAATAAACAACAAGTTATCTTTTAAATTTACTATTACATTTGCAGAGAAATCTCAAGGAGAGCTTTACTCAGAAAGAATTTGGCAAATATTAACTTACAAAACCTTAGCGACACAGAATTTAAAAATAGATTTCGTCTAAGTAAGGAAGCATTTTTGTTCTTATGTCGCGAATTGAAAGAAAAATCCAGTCTAAAATCAAGTAAAAGGATCAGTCTGGAACACAAAGTAAGTGTAATAAATAAGCTACTTACGTAGGTACCTTTCATTATAATGTGTACAATAACTAATACATACTATGTGAGTATAATACACAGCTACACTACTAACTATTAACATTTTTATTTCTAGGTGCTGTGTGCTTTGTCATTTTATGCTACAGGCTCCTACCAAAGAATTGTAGGAATGGCTAAATATTTAGGCCAAACTACAGTAAGCAAATATGTGAGGGAGGTTACTGATGCTCTTGTTAACCCTTTAATATTAAATAAGTTCGTTAAATTTCCAACAACACGAGAGCAGCGAAATATTGTAAAAAACAAGTAAGTAATAATTATAAGTATGTAGTTCAATAAAACTAATTTAGTGCAGAATGTTAAACAGCAAAAGCAGGATCAACTGAATAACCACAAATATGATAGCTACCTAATACTAGAAAATTTCACTTACAATACTTTATTTACAGATTTTATACAAAATTTGGCATCCCTGGAGTAATAGGGTGCATTGATGGTTCTCATTTTCACATATTCACTCCAAAAAGAGACATGGAACATTTATTTTACTGCAGAAAGCATTTCTACTCACTGAATGTGCAAATGGTGAGATATCACTCAACTAATTTATACTAATAAAATTATAAATGTTTATTATGTTATACCAATATAATTTTTTAAATTGTAGATATGTGACAGTGAATGCAGAATTTTAAATATTAATGCCAAGTATGGAGGTGCCACCCATGACGCTTTTATTTGGGAAAACAGTCAAGCCAATAGGTACATCCAAGACTTACACCGGAATAATGAACAAGTGTGGTTTTTAGGTAACTATTTTTTTACATGTAGGTTGTTCCAATTATAAATAAAGACATAGATAATTAAGTGATAAGGTTATTGTCTGTTGTAAAATTATATAATTCAATATGCAAAAAATATTTTTTCAGGGGATTCTGGATATCCACAGAGGCCTTGGTTGATGACACCAATCACAGATGCTGCTGAAGGCACTCCACAGGCAAAATATACTACCATCCATGGGAAGGCCAGAGTTGTGATCGAAAATACTTTTGGAAGACTCAAAAATAGGTGGAGATGCCTTAGTAAGGACCGCACATTACATTACACCCCTGAGAGGTGTGCTTCGATCATAATGGCATGTAGCGTTCTACACAACCTAGCATTAGATTTTATGTTGCCTGATCCTGAAGACGATATAATATATTCTTCTGGATTAGGCGTTTCAACATTTTCTTCTCTAGAAGAACCTTTTCGCGAAAGTGGTTCTTCAGATGAATTGGTTCGCGGTAGAGCCATAAGAAACATGTTAGTAGATAGGATTAATCGGCTTCATAATGTAAATAATTGATTTCTGTTTTTGTGTTAGCATGTTGAAGTCGTTGAATAAAGGTAGCATTGGAGAATAAAAATATAGTTTAATATGTTTGAAACAAATATAATGTTCGTTATTTACAAAATAGAATTAAGTACCTTTAAGATATTACTTTCATAAATAGTATAGATTAAGCAAAATAAATTTAATTCTAACAAATACAAAATGTTTTCTTTTTAAGAAAATGAAGTGAATAGTGTATAGGTATATAGTCTGTTAACAACCCTTATATAGATTAAGCAAAATAAATTTAATTCTAACAAATACAAAATGTTTTCTTTTTAAGAAAATGAAGTGAATAGTGTATAGGTATATAGTCTGTTAACAACCCTTATATAGATTAAGCAAAATAAATTTAATTCTAACAAATACAAAATGTTTTCTTTTTAAGAAATTGAAGTGAATAGTGTATATTTATATAGTCTGTTAACAACCCTTATATAGATTAAGCAAAATAAATTTAATTCTAACAAATACAAAATGTTTTCTTTTTAAGAAAATGAAGTGAATAGTGTATAGGTATATAGTCTGTTAACAACCCTTATATAGATTAAGCAAAATAAATTTAATTCTAACAAATACAAAATGTTTTCTTTTTAAGAAAATGAAGTGAATAGTGTATAGGTATATAGTCTGTTAACAACAAAAATGAAAAACAAATACAAATAAAATGAAAAATCAGACACTATTCACTTCTTTTCTCTAAATATGAACTTAAAACCTTTAACGCCTCTCTCATAAAATCCAACCACTGAGCTTGCAACTGAAGCTCTACATCACGCTGACGAATCCTCTCTCGTTCTAATTCTTGTGCAATTCGGTCACGCTCCTTTTCATACTCCCTAGCATTCGTCTCACACTTCTTAAATACTTTTAAAACTAAATCTTCAGGCTTCTTCTTTTTTTTCGGCGGTTGCCACTGGGTTTGCACTGGACCTGGTGGTGGTGTAAGTGCTGGTGGCGGAGTAGGAGGAGGAAGAGGTGGAGCGACTGTGGGTTGACTGCTTGTTCCTGCAGTATTCCATTCATCTGGAAAAGTTGAGATTCAACAATCAACGTAAATACTATTCTGCTAGCTTTAGTTATCAGGAACTTTTTTTTTTACTTTAAGTATTTGAAGATCTTATTTTTAAATGTTTTGTTGTTACTAGTACTTAGTTATGAAAAACAAAAGAGTTATAAGGTATATAAGTAAGTCCAACCTTCAGGAATTGGTGTATATTCATAAGCAGCATCATCCACAGTCAATTCGTCTACAGTTTCTGTAGCAGGTACACCTGACAAGCTAACATCCTCTCCACCAACAACCTATAAAAAATAAAAAAGTATAATTATTATTATTATTTTATTTATTAATAGAACAACAGAGGTCCACTTGGGAGTATAATTTCTTAATTACTATGTTAGTTTACATTGTTTTTATACAGTTTACATTTACATTAATTTAAATATTATCATTACTGAATATTTTACCATTTATAATTATTAGTCATTTTAGTGCATATTAGTGCTTACTTAAAATTTGTGAGTAAAGGCCACCTTCTGTTTAGTATGCCTATTGTATTTTTTTATAAAACAAAATACTACTTTAGAGTATTCATTAATGTTCATAGAAACACCAAAGTTAAGACATTGTAAACAAAGATCATAATTGCAATGCATTATGTGGCACTCAAACCCCAGCCAGTCGTCCACACAAGAATTTCAAGTGTCACAAATCACAATACTAACAAAAAACTTAAGTGGTGACCCTTTTTTACAAGGTTAGGTAGGTAAGTTGCAGACAAGTTAAACTTTTGTTCATATTCTGTCCCAATATGGAATTTAATATTCAGATAATTCGAAAATCATTAATTATTATCAGTTTATTATATTTCCCTGAGATTACAACGATTGCTATGAAAAAAAAAGATATACTACATTACAAAGCAAAAATATCACACCTGTACAAATCCAGCTTCTTGTATAGGCATCCCAGTAGCAGCCTGCACTCCAATTAAATTTAAAACCCTGTTTTCAAGGTCTGTTAATGTCAGCTGAATCGCTGGCCCACCACCTGTACCCTGAGCAGACCTATTTATTTTCGCCCACTTTTTTTTTACATTGTTCTTAAAATCACTCCAAACCTAACAAACATGAACAAGAGCAGGATGTCAGCACCAATATAATTATGCATGCATGTATTTCAAATTGTGTGAAGTATGTGTATTTCCTTAAATGTGCGTAATTAGGATATAATAGGCTTACCTTCCGCCACTTTTCCTCTGTTCGAGAATCCCCAGTGCCATCACTATTGAGCATATCAATTAACTCCTTCCATTTTTGCTGCACATAATGTCTACCACGAGGACCCCCACTGGGTTTGGATAAGTCTCCATGCCTAAAATAAATTTAACGTGAGTTAAAGGACCGTGTGCTCTAATATTTTAATAATATGTGTTAGGTACCTTTCTTTTTCAATTTTGTTTTTACAAATTACACATGACTAGCGTAATACTTTAACTTGAGTATACAAATAAACTTTAAATATATTCCAAAAATCCCATTGAAACACTATTAAAATCAACACAAATATGCTTATGACAATAAAATCTTAAATGTAATACACTTACTTTTCCATAAATTCTACCATAATGGTGTACTGCGGGTGGCTGGTTCTCATTGTAGAACAATAAAATAGTTCCAAACTTACAATTTAAATCACAACACAAGACACAAGCACTTCAAAACAAACTTGGCCTTGAATGAGCTTCGAGCGTCCCGCGTCCGTCGTTCGTTTAGGAATACAGTCAAATCAAACACAATGTTTTAGTAATCAGTTAAATTATTATGCCATTTATCTAACTGAATATTATTTTTTTCTGCAGTTTCTTCGTATTGCGTCATAAATTAAACAGTATTAAATTTTTAAATGCCCTAAAATCACAAAAATTTTAATTAACTAAATACTTATCCAGTTTCTGAACGAAACATTCACTCAATGGTAAGATCATTCGTTCTATTTTTCCCATCCTTGCTTACGTTAGTATGACGTCACCAACGTTATCGTATCGAGCTCTCGATATACTCCAACTCATATATTAAGGTCTATAGACCTAGATTATAGATAATCTTTATTCTCAAACTCATATCGCTAAGTGTTAGCGGCAAGCGTTGCTATCACGGCACAATAGGTGCATTCTAACATTAGATAAAGCGCTACTGGAAAGCCCGTGGCTACAACAAGATGCCACTTTTATCCCGACAGCTAGCCACAGCGATATAGAACTTATTGTCCCCCCCTCCCTCTCCCCGCTCCCCACACACCGCCCCTCTCCCCCCACTGGTCCGAGTGCACGGCCACTTGCAGCAAGAGTATTTTATTTGCGGCAGACTTATGTTGCTGTCGACTTAACTTCAATTTATTACGATCATTTTTCGTATGAGGTACGTGCACTTTATTTTTCTAATAAAATAAGTTTAGTGCTGACTGGTATTTAGCGAAACATGCGCTCGTATATTGTGACTAGTTACATTTATTTTATTCTTCATTAGTACGTTTTATGGACAAGTATTTGACTTCAGACTACAATGTTTATATATTTGTAGTTTTAACTTTGTATTGTTAATTATTTTACCGATAATCCATTACCCAATACAATACTTTTTCACAAATTACATCAACAATTTCGTATTCTTGTAAAATGTTTACCAAAACTTCAATAAACTGTTCAAATATTTTGCGATTCTTAAATCCATTACCATTATTTGAGATAAGATTGAGACTAAAAAACCACGACTAGCAAACTAAGTAAACTTTTTGAAAGTGCTCAACTTGTCTCAAGTAGTACCTAGTAAGTTTGACATTACTTGAAATACAGCCTCCATTTAGCATGTTATATGCAAACTTACAAACTTACTAACTTAACAATCAAAATCAAGTACAGAAACCATCCATACTTAAACTGTACATTATATTTACCACATTTACATAATATGTCTCTAAACAAGTACAGTTTATTGAAAAGTTCTCTCCAAAGTCATACATGATTAAAATACGTTTTAATACCCACAGAACATACATTTCTAACAGGTATTTAATCCATTCAAATGTTCCCAACATGATTCATAATAACATTGAATAGTTTTAAACAAACAGACAGACTGAACGGATTACGTTATTCAGTTTTTACATTCCATGTGCTTTCATAGCTAAGCACGGATTAAATATATTAATTCTATTAAGCCCTTTTATTTCATAGTGCAGAAATATAAACCATACACTGTATTTTAGATTTTTGTAATGAATTACGTACGAGCTTTTAAAAGAACGGCCTTACAATATAGCTTAGTATATATTAAAAAAAAAAATTATAGTTAAAATGTATCGACCATTGAAATAAAATATACAAAAAAAATGGCATTGATAATACAATAGTAGATCAATAGTAACATATAAAAGTTCACAAAAAATGGATAAAATTAAAAACTTCAGGGTGGACCTATTGTTATTTTCTATTATTGTTTACTGGCGAGATAGAGCATGGTTATTGCGGAAACATAAAAAAATAAAAACCTATAGAGTAATTGCTAGCATTATATAAACTGTTTCCCAGGGTCAGTTGTTAGTTGTGACGTCAGAGAAATATGACGTCACTACTGAGACGGATGGCTGTGCTCACGTCTGAAAACTTAAGCCTGAAGTAGGTTGTACTCTTATGTATTAACAACAACATGAGAATCAGCGAAAGGCTTTTTCTGAAAATGAAAAATGTACAAAGAAAAAAATTAAAATACGTCTTTCTTTTTATTATTGTATAGTCCGTATATTTATCCTTTTTATATAAATGTAGCCTTCTCACTCCTTGTATGAAAATGAAAATAATGCAAAAGTGATAAACTTCATTTTTTAAATTAAATAGTTTGTGGATTAATTTTAATAACGTACCTATATCTTACACCTAGCGTTCGGGTGAGCATTTCAAACACATTTCAAACAATGTGAAATCCTTTGTGAAATTTATCGAAGGTTGTGGTGCGGTGCGCCGCGGCCGCGCCGTGCCGGGCAACATTGCCTTCCAATAGCCTTCGCTCTATCGTACATTCTAGTTACTTTAAAACTAATTATTATCGTAGTAGCAATTCTATATCTTAAATTTGAGATTAAAAAAGCTTTTTTGGGTACTTTCGCTTCAGTTTTAACTAGCTGGTAAGTTTCTTATTTGCTTTAAATAAATCTGAAAATGTATGGGTTGGAAACTTAGTGCTTGTAATTACTATTGTACACTTAGTACACATATACATTTAGTAGTCATGTATACTTAAATATAATCAATATATCTATTCAAAGACATGTTTTATTAAATATATGGTACGGGAGCTATTAACGTTTTAAAAAAAGTCATTTTAGTATAGTTGGGTTTTTGATATACTGTTTCTCTTGCTTTTTCGGTTAGAGCCGGGCTGTCTGGGGCGGTAGTGGTTGCGTTTATTAGTGCGCACAGGAAAATATCCGTAATTTAAAGTCATTTATTAACGCGTAATTTTTAATCTTTTGCCTTTAGATAGATCCATCAGACATAAATTTTTTATTGCAAGACGTTTTTTTCGTTGTTAAATAGGTGCCATACGCAATTTTTTATTTCAAAATAATTAAAATGTCATCGAAATAAGTGAAATTACATCAACATGAGTCCGTTTAAAAGGTAAGTAATAACTTTATTACTTATATTATATTATCCTTTTTTAATACTTATATTGAATAATTAGTAAACTAATATTTTTAATAGATGGTTTCATATTTATTACACTTTTGGGTATTAATATGAATTTGATGATATTTGGTTTTTATCAAGTTTACATTAACGTCCTATTTGAGGTTCGTTGGGAAAAGGAGGCACCATGGTAGATTGTTGCTAAAAAATTGTAAATAGTAAAATGAATATTATACATAGTATATCCTTCACGGGGACTCATGTTGATGGAATTTCACTTATTTCGATGACATTTTAATGATTTTGAAATAAAAAATTGCGTCTGGCACCTATTTAACAACGAAAAAAACGTCTTGCAATAAAAAAATTATGTCTGATGGATCTATCTAAAGGCAAAAGATTAAAAATTACGCGTTAATAAATGACTTTAAATTACGGATATTTTCCTGTGCAGATAAGATGCGCACTAATAAACGCAACCACTGCGGCCAGCCAGACAGCCCGGACTCTAACCGAAATAGGAAGAGAAACAGTATATCAAAGAACCAACTATACTAAAATTCTCTCTTGTCAACGTTGGTAGCTCCTATACGAATAGTGATTATATCTTTAATAGCTTTTAATACAACGCAAGAGCTTTCCAAATAGAAGATAAAGAATGATTAGATGTTTCTCACGATGTTGAAACAACAAGAAGTATCACAAAGTAAAGTAAACTATTGGATTATTTCATTAGCCTGATGCACTGCAGCCAAGTTTGTAGAGTCGTCAGCAACTTGGCCAAGAATTAACAATGGCGTACTGTGTTTATTGTGTTTACATGCAATATTGTTATACAATACGGTGCTTCTTATTATCTTTATTAGCTAATCATAGTAAGATAATACTACATTTCATAAGGTTTGTATAAAATTATGTATAAAAAATTCAAATGCAAATGAAATATAAAACATACGTATTCTGCACCTACAATTACACACAGACTGTTAGCAAATACTATTATGACACTGAAAGTATTCACAATATAAAGTAAACTGTTGAATGTTAGCAATTACAGCCTTACTAAAGTGTTTGTTTGCTTTAAAAGACAATATCACAGCGAGAGCGGTCGCAGCGAGCGGGCGTGAGGAGCGAGGGGCTCGGGTGGAGGGGGGATGTGAGGGGACTATCACCAATTAGTGAAATGGCCCGTTACGTTAATGGACCTACATTATTTCCGCACTGAGCGCTCGCACTATTTATCACTATCGATAACAGTTTTAGATGAGGATACAATGCTAGTGCCCTTGAGCTTTGCAAAAATAAGGGGTGAAAGCTGAAGGTCATACTCGTATGTTATACGGAAGCAAGAAGCTGCATTTCATTCAGGAATTGACATTAAGAAAGAAGAAGGGGAAGGAAAACGAGTGTTGCCTCATAAAATAATACGCCATAAGAAAGCTACAGCCTACAACTTATTTGTTGACGAGTTCAATTGAGCTTTATTCAAATAGATATAATCAAAAGAAAATGGAGTTTATCAAGAAAAGATTTGGAGAAATAAAGACGAAGAGTAATAAGTAAATTCGCCCGGAGCAAAGTCGACTTATTAATTCATTCGATAAAGCACCCTTCTATAAAATAAATGAAGTTTCCTTTAGTTTACAGTTCCAGTGATAACTGCGAAGCGCCATCATTTCAATATTTTTACCTCGCTGCGACCGTGATTGCATTAGAGACCCGTAAAAGGAAGAATTTCCCGACATCTCCGTGCAAATCCAATTACAGATTATTATCCTTAGTCTTGATTTATATAACGAGATCGAAACCTTTTGCTGTTCGTTTTAATAAAAACGGATGGAAGAGACACTTCGTCAAACCAAAAATTAAAAATAACATGTAACAATCTTACTGGTTTCCAATCCGTACTATTATTATTAATACTGTTATTTATTAATTCAATATACGTATTCAGTTAAAGTCTCAAGACTATTATGATAGAAATTTCTGTGGCTCTCTCAGTCAATAGAGTACTGTTTATTTAAGAGCTCAAATACGAGTTATCAATGCTGAAATTCAAAAGGTTAAATACATTGATCACATTTAATAATTTACTTCGATGTTTAAAATAGTATTATGTTTTTAAATAACCTTTACAAAATATTGTATAGGTATAAAACTCAAGCAGTTTAAGGTCATAAACGGTTCTTTTAGTTATGTACGTGAAATGTGAAAATAGGGTTAAAAGTTGACGGTAACCAAAGCAGCGGCACTTGACCCGCGTCCTCCGACTGCGAGTGTTTTCAATATTTATGATATTTCTGCATCACTTGCAAATAAAAGCCGCTATACAATTTTGACGCTGGAAATTTTAATGCTTTTTATGTAAGGTATCGATTGTATGGCCTTTTGACAATCGCGGCTTTCTTGTTTACATATTTTATTAATTAAATCAGTCCTCAGATTGTTTAGGAGGGTTTTATAGGTTATAAGGTAAATTTTTTGAACCATGTTTTTTTTTCGACAACAATCACATTACGTTACATAATATCACTTATATCCTCTTATAAAAGCAACTTTTATAAAAGGAAAAGTTAAAAAGTTTTGTATCTACTTGCTCGCAAACAATCTCTCACAATAAATTGTATTATTGGCCGTAACAATAGAAGTTACATTATTTCTGATAACAACTTGCAAGTTAATTAATGCCTTTATAAACGTAAGAGAAATATAGAATGGATTACATAGTTCATAGAACACACATACACAGCTATTATTATAATTCACCTGTAAATTTTAATTTAAATAAAATATTATAGTATAATAAAAAGAGCAACTACAGAGTTGCTTGTTCAGTTCATCTCTACAAACACGATTTAAAAAGTGCTTCTAGAAGTCTAATTGAATAAATTTGAGTTTATCAATGTTTAATAGATACTTCATTACCATATATAGCAGTAAGACCTGTCTTATCTAAGCCGATTTATTGAGTTTATATTCAAGCTTAAGCGATTATATATTCATAGTTCTCGATTGTATTAATACTAATCTCACAAAGAGTTATTAACGTTTCCGAATGAATTATATTTGTGTTAAACTATAGTAAGTATAAAGCACTTGAGTTCATATATTTTGTCATCATAGTACCTACTTTTAACATTACTTTATTTAATACTAGCTTTCCGCCCGCGGCTTCGCCCGCTTTGTCTTAAACACAATAAATTATATTCTAAAACCTTCCTCTTGAATCAGTTTATCTATTAAAAAAACCGCATTAAAATCCGTTGCGTAGTTTTAAAGATTTAAGCATATAAAGGGGTATAGGGACATAGGATCAGAGAAAGCGACTTTGTTTTATACTATGTAGTGATGATACTTCTATGTAAATATACAATGAGGTTTATTTCATTACTTTATAATTTTTGTTGAAAACAAACAGTGCAGTCTAGTTAAAAACTTGTACAAAGGTTCAATTGTTAAAGGTTATTAAAAGTTCTAGCAGATTAAGAGTATCTTCTGAATAATAAACAAAGAGCAGGCCTGCGGCGGCGCGTCTGCGATGGAGCCATAGAAAAGTGCTCAAAGTGCACAGAGACATTGAATGTTTTTCTCTCAATAAAAACTGACGTAATTTAAACGAAATAATTAAAAAAATATCGTTTACTCCATCTGTTTATTTTTTTATCTAATACATAGGGTCACGTTAAACTTAAATTTAATGACGGTTTCATAAAATATGAAAACCTTAGTTTACGAAATTTCTAAAGCTTCTTTAGCTTTAAGCTGACTTTTAATTTTAGTCTCATATAATATTTATGTTTTCATGTTTTTCAAACTTAACACAGAAGGCGCAGAATTGATTAATCTTCGTGTTAAGATTTGTTAAACTAATGGCTTTATGTCATCTACAACACTGCAATGTCAGTTCACAGTGGATTGCAAGACTTATTAAAATCCATCTCAAGTTACCATGTTAGCATAATATTGTAGCAGTATTATGTCCAGTGTGGGGAAGTGATGGCGCTAACCAGTATAACGCGGTCATTTTTCCATTCTGGAAATAATAATACTTCAAGACATTATGACAAAAGCTAGAAGTTTCTTCAACGCAACAGCAAAACTGTATCTTTTTATAGCAAGTCGCAAATAGTGTATAGTGGGCAAACTAAGTGCGGTGGCTATAATATCTTGGCACCAAACTTGGCACCGTGCCAAGCGCTGGTCCTCAGGAACGTACCTGCTTCACTCGAATTGAACCACAATTTGTTTACACAATTTGTGATATACAACTTGTGGTGTACGCTTTTCCTTTATTTTATTTCGCAAGTAGGTATGTTACGAACATTTGTACTTTTTACAGTGTTTCGTTCTATATGTAGATGAATGTGCCTTTTTTCTCTGGAATATATATGTATTTTTAAATGATTGTGAATTCATTTTAACTTAAGTATTAACTTTTCTAAGAGTTGGAAATATAAACTTCATTTTTATCACGTAGTGAAAGTTTTTAACAAACTTTTCCTAGATAAAAATATTTTGTTTGAACGAGGAGTGCTGTAAAATGATCAAACCGACCGTACTCAATAAAAAAGTCCATACATTTTTCCGAGCCATATTAAATTATAATAAAAAATATGAATCGAGTTAAAAAATATAAATTTCATACAAAGTTTGCGCCGTATTGAAATGAAAGCAAACATTTATGAACGAGCCGCTTGAAATTTGCAAGTTTGAAGAGCTCGGGAAATAATGTTTTATTTTTATATCGTTTTATGTTCTACGACAATGTTATCGTCACAATTCGTCGGTAAACTGTGTTATAAAATTATTATTTTTACGGGTAAATGGGGATCTAGGTCGCGAGGATAATACATATTATTGAAAAGGTAAGGTCACTCTCGGGGCAAACCGCAAATCCCGTGCACATTCACTTATTTTCCAGCTAATCGTATAATTCATTGTACCCTTTACAATATATTATATGGATAATACTTACTTTCATAATTTAAACAAGGATAGGTACATTACAAATCATTGTTAATCTTTATACGACTAACGATCGTTCTTCGCTGAGTTAGGATAGATTCTCTCGGAAGCCTCTTTATTGGAACAAGGTTGAAGCGTATAGAATAAAGATAGCATAATTTGATTTTTATTACAAATATAAGAGTAAGTAAATTAAATTATTCGTTAGACGACGTATTGTTCTAAGGAATTCAAAATATAGGCAGTCAATCGTGTATATTGTTAGCGAATATATCTCCTTCTTGTACAAATATTGTATATTAATTATTTTTTTATGAGTTGAATTAAAAGTTTTAACAAAGAAATAACGAAATAAATATGCGGTTTTTTATTAATCTGTCACGTACTCAATCTCCTGATAGCGAATGGGCACTGAGTTCCACTTGGTAAAACTTGCAGCATAAAATATTTAAGCTGACTGCAAGTTGTTTGTGTACTTGGCTAGAATGCAGCCTCCGACCCGACGGGGGGGATAACCCCGTGGAGGGGGGCATAGTTCAATAGAGTCACGTCGAGTGTTCGTTATCGTGCAATGAGATGGATAAAACTTTACTGGAATTAGTTATTTTTACTAGACTAAGATTTTCTTATGCGCAGCGTGGCTTGGAGACGATCGTATAGTGCTTCTTTATTTTTCTTTTTAAATTAAGTTATTACGAAGCATGAATCTACATATTTTGTAAATAAACTTATTAAAACAAACATATTGCACTTTAATAAATTATAAATGACTCGATTATTAAGAAAAGCCTCAAAATACATATAATAATTGTGTGCAAAACCCTAATAATACATTTATATTGAAGTTAGTAAACTTCTTTAAGTGCTTATGAGTTAGATATTTATATTAAAAACACTGCTACAACTTAATAAATAGAAATAGGACACAAATTCCATGCAGCTTGACCAAGACCTTGACATTCCTACCAATTTCTGTAGCTTCTAGCTATAATTTGAAATGTGAAATCGAATCAACTTTTCCATGATAACGTGTGAGTGTGAAGTGTCCCGGGCGCCAGCATTGACCCACTTCTTAAAGTGTGTCCACTTCCACGAGAATTACCTCGACTCACAAACTTTCCTATCATTATAACTTAGCCTGATAACTAAGACGAAGAAACATACACTTTTTATATTCCTTTTATTGCACCATTCTATCAGTTGACGATCAAAACACAACATTTAATAAACGAAAATAAGATGATAAAGCGAACAGTGGTAATAGTAATAAACAAAGGTAAATAGCCTCTTTATGTTCCGGATAGAGCCTGCGAATTTGCGTCGATATCATATTGGTATATTTACATCATTTCGTATATTAGCAAGTCATGCAATAATTCTGTGATTTATCGAGTAGCACTCTCATACGATATATGCGTGGAAGTTACGATAAGAAAACGTAATAATGATTGTGTTTGTTGTCTGACAGGGTCCTTAATTCAGTGCGACGGGGAGTCGTGACGTCACTATTATAATAATAATAATAATAAATTCTTTATTTAAGAGTAACAGAGACTCATTTTACATACAATACACAAAAATCACTAATACACATATAAAATTAAGCTCACAATCATAAAATATAAAATTAACATTATTTGGTCATAATATTTCCCCTTGTTTGTGTCACCTTATTCAGTCGGAACTACGCTATTTTTGCATATCTTTTGCTACGTGTTATTATATCCAATAAAGCAGCTCATACACAGTGGATATGCGACGTATTTATTAGTTGTATAACGTTGCTGTGTGGAGCTGTATTATATCCATAGACGTTACAATGCTCTAGATAGCGCAGTGGCCAAGCCCGCCATTCTTTATCAAATTAAGCTCAAAGCTCATATAACACAATAATCTAGACTGCTTTTATCGTAGATGAGATACGTTAACACAGGAAGCTGATATTTTTCCAACAAAAGGCAGAATGGCTCGAGCCGGCGAGACACTAAAAGTATATGAATTTGTTTTTATTAAAATTGTCTAATAAGTTTATATTGCAAACTATAAGACATGAGTTGATAAATAAAAATAGAGTCACATTTAAGGGTATGAACATAATTCCATTGTAATCTGAAGCGCTTGGTTTTCGTTACAATACCCGCTCTAGTACAAAATGTGATCCGTGCGTGTTTCCAATAACGAAGAATCTATATATTATGTATAATGTATATGACGTCGTTATGTTCCAGGAAGCGGGTGTCATTATCCGATAACGCTACTTTGTATCGGAAAAAATCTCGTAACTCATTCATTCAGGATGACTTATGTTCAACTCGCGATAATGAGAAAAACTCAGCAGGTTCTATCTAGATATTAAGTAAAAGGGGTAAGATAATATATAGCTATATCAATTCAAATATAAATAATCCAAAAGAAATGTGGCAGCATATCAAGAATAACGTTTCTATAAGTCCTAACAATAATTATATCTTGCCACCTCACATTTCGGAACCTAATAAATTAAATGATCACTTCCTAAGTATACCTGGCCACACTAATGTTCCTTTGTCTATCTTATCGTTTTATGAATTCCATCGTCATGGTGACGCTGTTTTTGAGCTTAAACCTACTAATGAACAAGCAGTAGCTAAAGTTATACGTAATTTGACATCACAATCGGTCGGCATTGATGATATTTCGCTTGACATGGTCAATTTAACTAGTTCTAAAATTCTACCAATACTTACTCATATTATTAATACATCATTTTCTTCTAAAACGTTTCCTTCCATTTGGCGAAATGCGCTCATACGACCTATCCCTAAAATTCAAAACCCCATGGAGCTCAAACAACTTCGCCCCATTAGTTTATTACCTTGCCTTTCTAAAGTAATTGAAAAGATAGTCCAAAAGCAGTTAATCGATTTTTTGGAAACCAATGGAATATTACCGGAGCGTCAATCGGGTTTCAGAAAGAATCGCAGCACAACCACTGCCTTAGTGGATGTTACGGATGATATATTATCTGCGATGGATGAAGGCAAAGGGACCCTTCTTGTATTGTTGGACTATTCCCGTGCCTTTGATACCATCAATACCACTCTTCTACTCTCGAAGCTTACATACTACGGTTTTAGTTCAGATACAGTTAAATGGTTTGCCAGCTATCTTAATGGTCGGACTCAAACAGTTGCTGTCCCCCAAATAGATGGTAATATGGCCTATTCAACCTGTCGTACGATCAATAGAGGGGTTCCACAAGGATCTATTTTGGGACCACTATTGTTCATTTTATACAGTGCAGATGTTGTCAATGAAATAAAATTTTGCAAATACCACCTGTACGCCGACGACATTCAACTTTTTATATCTTTTAATCCGAAGGATACAGATACAGCACTGGTCTCACTGAATTCTGATTTAGAGCGCATATATTCATGGTCAGAACGTAACAAGTTAGTTTTGAATCCTGCAAAGACTAAATATATGATCTTAGGCAGCCCCAAAATTGTTAGCAAGATAGAATCACACAATCCTACTATTACTATTTCGGGAAAGATTATTGAAAGAGTACATGAAGCTCGAAATTTAGGTATTGTGTTTGATGAAAACCTCAGATTTCAAAACCATTTTAACACTATTATCTCTAATTGCTTTTACAGGCTTAAACTACTATATCGAATTAGACCCTTTTTAAGCACTGAGCTTCGTATACGGTTGTGTGATTCTCTAATTTTATCAAAATTCAATTACACTGATTGTATGTATGGTTCCAGATTACTCGTACGTACTAAAAAGGCTATACAACGTGTACAAAATAGTTGCGCGCGATTTTGCTGGAATATTCCTCCGCGCCATCACGTCAGTCCTTTTTTGAATGAAGCTAAAATTTTAAATATGGAAAGCCGACGTCAAGTGCATTTTTCTAAGTTTCTTTTTGGGATTATTATTAATGAGCGTCCAACGTACCTTTACCAGAGGCTTCATTTTTGTAGGGATAAAGGACGCAAATCGCTTGTCAATGAAACCAGGGGTATGAGTCAAAAGCTACTTATTGTGCCCAAACATCACACAACCGCTTTCAGAGGCAGTTTCAGTTATAATGCTACGAAGTGTTGGAACAACTTGCCTCCACCCTTACGTAACCTTCGTTCCATTAATAACTTCAAAAATAAAGTTGCTGCTTTTATTTTTAAAAAACAACCGTAACCTACTGTAGAATGTAGCATCTCTCTTTTGTGTCTATTTATCTGTATGTATGTTTATTAATTTTTTATTTTCGTTATTATTTTCTAGTATATGTACATTCCTATGCCTTCTTTTTATATGTATAATATTTATAACGTGTAATATTGTTTATTTTATTAATATAATTTCTATCCCTCTATACTTCGGTCTGTAGCTGTACTTCAAACATTGGGGGCCACTGAAAATCAGTGCTGTGCTGTTGAAGGCACAGCTTAATACTGAGTTGGTCCCCTTTTTGCTAAAGGTCTGCCACACTTTTGTCTTTTTCTGTGTTTTTTGTATTCCTTATTCTTTTCATTATATCTGTTGTTGGCTTTTGGCGAAATAAATTATTCTTATTCTTATTCTTATTCTTATTCTTATTCTTATAATACATCAATAATAGGATTTATTTATTTGGTAACAGTAATCATTCATCAAATACAATTCAGGCACGTTGATGCAACTAGGAATACCTGTGCTAGAGACGATCGACGCCAGGCGATATACCAAGGCAGCATTGTTAAATTTACTTTTAAACTATTTCATAAAATATAATAACTAAAGTAGGTAAGTAATTGTAGAGTATCATAATGATATATTTTCTATTGTTCAGCTTTGACTGACTTAAATAATTAAAAGTTAGAGTAGAGAAGTTTCTAAAACAGAATAGTTTCGTTAAAATAAGCCAAATAGAAGCATCCAGAAGTAACTCAGCTTGATATAGAAAGTTTGACGTTGATGTACTCGTGTAATGAATACATTTCAGGCCATCCTTCCCGTGCAGTGGGAAACTTAAAACTATAATATTATATCATCTGTGCTTAAAATTATAAAATTGGTGAGTGTAAATAAGGAGGGCAAAGGATCGAAATCTATAGGTACACTGGAGATATTTAAGATAATCAAGTATATTCCACAAATATACTACTGAGGTTATTCTGTTGCCGGTGTATCAATCATACAATTTTTTTTATGTCAATAAAAATAAACTCATCATTATATTAAATTTAATGGTGTCCAAGGCAAGTTTGGTAATAAGAAACACATCAATAACTTGTACGTGTCTTGTCCGAAAGGGCCCTCAGATTTACGAATTCATAAAAGTCTATCAGCACTAATTAAACTTATCCAATGTTGAACCACTATAGGCACAAATTCAAAACTATTTCAATTTGACCTCAATCCCTCAAGTCAAGCGCAATCATATTCAGATATCATTATTCAGCAACGCCATTACCTCCAGTACTTGCGTTAGTTGAGTATCTAATAAAACTTGAAATGTCAGCGAATATATTAAAGTTGGAGCTGGCGGAGTGCGGAGATCCAACTTGCGACAGCTTCCCCGCGGATGTGACGTCACCTCCTCTCCCCTCGCCTCTCCCCGCACCCCGCACCTCGCTCGTCCTTTCCCCGGGCTCCCTTAATGGCTTTCAGTATGTTTTATTAAACAGGTTTTATGACAAACAAACTACATACAAATGTATGTGACGAATACATTTGAATGAAGATATTTTGATGCGGGCAGAATTACGTAAGCTTTGTTCATTCGTTTAATATGACTTCGTCTGTGTATTTGATAAATTTTGTATAAAGTTACGTTAAGTTATTGTTTCATGAAATTATTTAAATATTCATCTGGTTTGAATATAAACAATATTAAAATACACTGTAACTGGTTTCTGGTAACTGAATTCGTAACTATGTAATTCAATAATGAATAACAAAATTTGGTACCCGTGTAATGTTTTATACATTCAAAGCAATATGTAATAATTATTAAGAAACAATGAAATAAGGATTTTTTATAAGTATTTTCTGTATCTTATGTACTGTATCATTTTTTTGGGAATAAATGTGTTTCTATTCTATTCTATTCTATTCAAATAAAATTTAATTATATTGATTTTCACAAGTTATAACCCTATAATTAATTTATAATATGGCAAAAATCTATGAGAAATATTATCAATTTAAGAATTTAGGATTTAATCGTACTCATTCATACCTTATACTTACTTAGTTTTTTACTGCGTAAAATTATAATCAGAGTCGAATCGAATCAAAATCTGTCGAGTTCCTCAATACAATAATTATTTTATTTGATAAAACTGAAGCCCTTTTAGTATTTATTCTTTCTGTTTTTATTGAAAGAAATATTTTAATAAAAACAATTGTACTCTAATAACAAATCGAAAAGATAGGCTCTAATCCTTATATATACTCTAAGCTCTAATCGATAACCTGTGCACCTAAATAGAAACTCAATTCAGTAAAGAAGGTAACTAGGTTCATTATATTTTTATAGGCAGCCTTATCGTGATGATCTGATTCAATCTATTTATTTAAACAAAGTCGTTTTAGATATTTATCTAGATATGACTATATACTGCATAATATTATTGCAGAATGTTGATAAGGCCGGCATAGCGCTTACTTCATAATCTTGTCGACGAGAACTTTGAACTTTTTGAACTGGTCAATTTTAATAAAAGTAAATTCTGACTATTGGCCGGTTTACACGAACTTAATATCTACAGTGTGATATGTCCTTATTATAAGTGTAAGTAAATATTAAAGGAGAATATAAATCGATTCTATTTACTAAGCGACAAGTGACCCAACTGAGAATTTGTCGCTTGTTGATCGTTTAGACTTGAAAAGTTAGTTAGTGGCCTTCTACTCGCTCCTACGTGTAAAGATTACTACTCACTTGTTAAATATTGGAGCTTATTGTCATGACAAGCACTAAGCACTTAGTACTAGCCCCTTGCAAATCGATTATTAACCATGATTGATAATGTTATTGATCTCTTTTTTTCTCGATTTTCCTTTTAAACAGAAAAGCTCTGCTTATACGTGGATATTCATTAAAGTTTTGCATATAAACTTGACTAACTCGTTTTCTATCGTAAAGTTGGTTATTGCTTCACAGATTTAAATTACCATTTCTTTGCGATAAGTTCAAGAGTCAAGACTAGATAATTTCAAGATAGAAATTCAGATCAGACTTGTAGTAAGTTTTTGTTCAATAGAAATTAGTTTGACTTAACTTCTATTATAGTATCACCACGTTAAAGATAGTGATTATGGTAGTGTCTGTATATTGAGTGAAATTTGATTGATACCCTATATTTACATATTTATAAATAATTGCTGATAAACAAAATACATAAAAGGAAAATAACAAACCATTTCTTCCCTAATCTTATGTACTTAAAGAATGTCGAGATATTACTATGTTCACGAAATAAATAAAATGACTTTCAAGATATTTATTTAGCACTACAATAACGGCGGTTGTGGACTATACAGCTTGCACTTTTATATTTTTGTGTTAATAGTCACGTATGTAATATATTATATTATATTGTGATTAATTCCCAGTCTCCTAAACTTTCCCAACAAATATACTCGGCTGAATCTTAGATTATACAATATAAATCATCTCACACGAACTCGAAAACATTATGTTTGTTGCGAAAACTTGCAAAAGAATATACTTTAATATGTTATTTACACCGCCACTGAGTTTCTTAGGAATGTTATCTTAAATGAGTACTTTTATCTCTATTTATAAATTCAGATTCACTGATCCCTAAATTATGTATATTCTATTGAAAGGGAAAGCGTTAAAAGGTTCAAAACACAATCCTAATCTAATATGTATATGTAATATATCTAATATATATATTCTAATATATATATTATAAAGGCGAAAGTTTGTAAGGATGTATGGATGTATAGATGTATGGATGTTTGTTACTCTTTCACGTAAAAACTACTGAACCGATTACAATGAAATTTAGCACACATATAGAGGGTAACTTGGATTAACACATAGGATAGTTTTTATCCCGGAAATCCCACGGGAACGGGAACTATGCGGGTTTTCCTTTGCAAACGCGGGCGAAGCCGCGGGCGGAAATCTAGTACTATTATAAAGGCGAAAGTTTGTATGTATGGATATTTGTTACTCTTTCACGCAAATACTACTGAACCGATTACAATGAAATTAAGCACACATATAGAGGGTAACTTGGATTAACACATAGGGTAGGTTTTATCCCGGAAATCCCACGGGAACGGGAACTATGCGGGTTTCCTTTGAAAACGCGGGCGAAGCCGCGGGCGGAAATCTAGTAAATAATAATACATTAAGTATATGTACACAAAAAATACTTTATTGAGCACCGGTACCATGCATGACACAATAGCAAAAAAATAATCGTCATAATTAGTTTACCATAAAAGCTATGCTAACAGATATAAATAAGAATTATTATTGACCAAACTTAATAAACACGCTCTTAAGGTGTTGTATTGCCACCGAACTTTGATAAAAGTACAAAGTTTGAATTAAATCTGTCTGTTTAAAGACTCAGAATCGAGTCCAAAGGAATCTGTTACAAACAGAGATGGAGCTGATATAAGCGTTTAAAAATGATCGAGATTTTCTTGAGAAGTTTTCTACATGGTTGTGAATGTAAATCGCAGCCATATAAGCATTCCTGTGGGCGGAGATCTGGGGGAGGGGAGAGGAGGAGGGAGGAGGTGTTCAGATTGATGCTCATTCGGCTCATAAATCCATCGGCTGTTCGACGAGCTGCGGACAGGCGCTGTCACGGGCGAGTCACGACCCGCGGGAGCGAGGGCTTCATTGCATCTTGAATAACATGTTGACTTCTTGATACTGTGATATGATTGTAGTTGATGAAATAGTAATATTGTAAATGTGAAAAATTATTATTGTTTTCATAGGTAGTTAAATAGTTGTACGGATTTAAAAAAATTTACAGAAAGAAAAGAAAATACATTCATTTATACAATAATTAATAGTAAAATATTTCAAACAATTTAATAAAATTTTCATAAGTATAGTCAAAAAGTATAAGACATTTTTCTGAAAACTAGTTGTAGAGTACACAAGCGTGGAAAACTAGTCATAAATGTTAATGTGAAATATTAATCGAGATAACTGTTAGTTAATTAAAAACTTAATCCTATCCTTACTCACTCCTCACCGCAACTTTTGGCTTCCAAAAGATAGAGTTAGAAATAAGTTTCAAGTTACACATTTTGCTTCATATTATGTAAAATTAATTATGATATTGTGGTTTAGTTTTAAACTGAAATAGAAACCTCACGTTGCAGTTGTTTTCAATTTATTCTTATACAAATCATTTAAGCTTACAATAATTCTATATTTTATACTTAGTAGATATCATAATTTTAAAATATGAATTAAAACAACTTATAAGGAAATGAAAACAAACATTATAATATAACTCTTAGACATTAAAGTAAATAAACCTATTCATATTAGACTTAAAATCAAGTTACACATGTTCAAGCTATACCTACTCGTACTTCATTATTTAACTTGTACAATGGACTACGAGTATTTACTCTGAAGAAACTTGGTAAAGTAGTTCCGATTTGACCTAACAAAGTCATCGGACAATAAAACTTGCAAACTGAACCGTTGTGATGAATGTGCCGCTTTGCCCCGGTCTCCCTACATTTGTGCAATCGCTGCTACGAGTCGACCATTGAGTTGTGTGTGGATAGTTATTTATGTAGAGATTTAATGGTCGATTAACTCGTAAATTATTATATTATACGAGTGTATAAGTACGATATTTATAAAAAACAGTCGTTCAAAATTAATAGACGTATCTTTCGTAACATTAAACAACTTAAAAGCATCACAATATATTATAAATATTGCAGATCTAAAAACACAACGGCTTTTTAACACAGTTGAATTGCGATTATATTATGCAAATAATTTTTAATCCTAATATAATCTGAATACATTTATTGTGTACATAATATGTAGATTATGAAGCTCGCTTGTCGAGTATCAGATAATTGTGTAAACGATGCCGAATGTATTTGCAGTGCGAGTGCTAACTGCTCGCTCTGAAGTGTATCAAGTTCATGGACCATAATTGCTTTTGATGCTCTCGGGTTCACGAGTGTATTTGCGATATTTAGTGAATGTAATTATATTTACTTGTCTAAGACGGCTCTAATAAGTGTAACTTTGAAATTCGCGTTTTGTAAACGCGCTTTACGAATTAAACTTATCCATAAGAATGTTTGAAGATATTGTATGTGGTATTTTCTCGTTTGATTTTACGTTTATTTGTATTTGGAAATTAAAGACTTTAATAGATTTTAAATGCAACGATGCTTTGTATATTAGTGTATTTATATTGTATGTGTTGAATTAAATACATAAATCCATAATCAAATAAACGATTAAAACCAGCTTTACCACTCATATAATATGTAGAGCGTAGATATTTGGGGCTAAAGCGTTTATAATTAGATTTCGTCTTCAAACGGGTCGTTGGAGGCAATCCGTAGCAGATGATGACGTCATCTCATTATCCTCTAGTAGTGGTGTTTGTAATTAGGCAAATTGCGCCCCTCTTGTACATGCTAATACTAGGAAATAATGGTAATACTGTGCTAATACCGTCTTGACCGACATTAATATTAAACACTTGACGCTCAACTCAATATCACGGATCATCGTGTTTTGTATTTTCAGAGGAAACGGGATTTTGAAGAAATCTCTCGACTTTCGAGTCCCGTCCCAGGGGACAGCTTCTTGCGATGCTATCGCCGGGTATAACGTGAATATACGGAAATTTAGCTTTATTTTACACTTTTTGATAATGATGAGACTAAAATAGATACTTTCAATGACTTAGATGCTGCGATTATAGTTAAAACTATCATATTAACAAATTATGGTATGTTTTCACATTACGTACGATGCGCTACTATAAAAACACTTCATTTCTTGATTATATTATGAAAGACAGTTAAGCTCTCTCAGTAACTTACTAACAATCATATAATCCTCAGTTCCGCAATAAACTTACAACCTCCGTAGGTACATATATTCTGAACTGTAGTAACGTTAATTTTCGGTTGAATACTATTTCACTGGAAACACGCACGGGTTGCTAAAACGCGTGCATCTCTCAAACGGCTCGACACATATAGCACACATACAGCTCGAAGGAATCCCGTCACGCTCGGATAGGCTTACAGCGTGACGTCAGCTGCTTCTATCGAGAATGTACGGCATAAATAACAAACGGTATATCAAGTTCTTCGCAGTTCGTATATCGACAGCTCTGTAGACGTGTGCAGCCAGGCAAGTGAACCGATCGTGTTACAGATTTAACCTCACATCTCAAATGCTCGTATTTTGGTTTGTAACGTGAAATGGATATCATAAATGCTTAAGTACAGCAACATGCTATTTTAATGTTTATATTTGTGACTGATATCTATGTATTTTGACGATTCAAAAGCGCACGTAAATAAAAGGCGATTAAAGTTAAATATTATTGTGACACGTGATACATATTATTACACCTTAAAATGTTCTTTTAATTTATAAATGTAATAAAAGTGTTATAATTCTAACAAAGGTGAAGAATGTGTATTAATAATAATTTTTGAGGAAGTTGTAAGTGCAATAAAGCAACGTTTGATCCCGCTGAATGAAATTGAAGAGGCTCTCTCCTTCTTTCCTGTGAATTCATCTTTTGTAACACTCAAGTATTTCGCTCAAACAACCCTCCGTTACTTTACTTAGAAATACAGAGCAATATTAATTATCTACAAATTATGTAAAACTCAGTCGCATGTGTTGATTTCAAGGAAATAATGTTAGAACTGTACTGAAAATGTAAAATAATTCAGAGTGTATGAAAAGTGTAGTTTCTTCGGTTTATGGTTCTTGAAACTATTGATAAATCTACGCAGAAATTGATTCATGCGAACGAAACCTATATTTTTATGTTTAAAAAAATATAAGAAGCGAACTAGCGTTCGTTTGGTGAATAAAAATGGATGATGTTTTGATTATTATATTTGGATATAGGTACACAAAATATTAAGTTTTATAGTATTTGAAATAATTCCAAAGAAATATACGAAGTTCCAGAAAGAAAGCAGTCAAGATCTGGATTGGAGCCAATAAAATATCAACAGGGCTTGTTTTAGCGGCCAGCTGCTTAAGCCACTTTGCTGAGTTACTACGGAACGGCAGTTGCAGCGCTTTAAGCTATACAAGGGAAAACATTTTTAAACTCAATTTTACTGAGCAGAGCTTTAGGCTGTCTTAGAATTCTACATTTTAGAGATGCAACGTGGATATTCTTCCTGTTAGTAGTTATCTTCTGAATAAATCACTTTTATTGTACGTGCAGGTGGGTCCCAGACATAAAAATGTTTGACACGCGAATAGTTAGTCTTTAGACGTTTGCATTTTCACGAAACAGTATCACTATCTTGTAATCGTCCCAGTGTCAAACAACCGGCTTGGTGTGGTTCTTGTAAGACCATCGTGCTTATTGTAGAAAGATTAAGGCGGTGGTGCTTAATATAGAGCCCCAAAAATAATTAAGGTTCCCACTTCCTAACAAACAAACTTTACAATTTCTGTGAAGTCTTCAGGGTAAGATAATTTTATGTTCTAAGAATGTTTCCGCAACACGAGAGAGATATTGACCCGTATGAAACCTACAGAATAAACTCACTAATTTTTGAATTCATTAATTTACAATAACATAATTCGCCGCACGTTTTTGTAATTATTAGTTTATTGGGATTAACAAAATATGTAATAATTAATAATCCATATTTATAATCCTCACTAATGCCATAATTATGTTAAATAATCATCAATAAGTTGATAAATATTTAATGCTACGACTTTTTTGGTTGAGTTCACTCGTAGAAGTGAAACGCATTAAAAGTCAAATGAATTATCTTTTAAAAATACAATTTCAAAAAGAAAAAGGCAAGTTTATCTCAAAATGTATTCTCTATTTCCGATATACACAACGAAGAGTGCAAGCCTGCGACTGTGCCGGCGGCGAGAGGCGTCAATTAACGTAATTAGTCGCGTCACAGCACTACTTCATTAGGGGTGTATAATATTATCCCCACACTATTACAACCTGCTGCTAAATGATATAAACTATTAAGATCATTTATCTATGTAATCAATACACAAAAACTTTATACACTATTAACATAATTGTTGTTGGAACTATAACTTAGGTACTATTCTATAAAACTGCAAAACTACGTAAAGATTGATGCAAAATCTAGTTTTAAGTAGGTAGAGTCTAAAACTAAAGTTAAAATTAAATAAAGACTATGCCTAACCACTATTATGAAAATCTCAGATCGAGTTCTATATAATGTTTTTATAGTAAAATAATATGTTATAAAAGCTTTACCTAAATCGACACTGGTTTTAAAAATAACATTTATCATATCCATTTTTACATTGTTTACAAATTTTCATCCTAAACTCATAAAATTAATTACATTTTTTTTAATAAAACCCAAAGATAAGGTATAATCAAATTAATTAACGGATATTTGGGAGCGAACAAACAACCGCAGAGTATAAAAATAAAATATGAGACCGTTGTCACGCGACTCTTAATATACGGCGCGATGAATCCCGGCGAATGTCAAAACAAAGATTCAAATAACGCGACGTCAGATTAATGGAAGTGAATAAAATATCGTATTCACTTATCCCGAGCCGGGTCGCGGGGTGCGGCGGGACCCCGCGGGATCCGGCGGGATGCTGCTGGACCCGGCGGGGTGCGGGGTACCGACACGCGGGATGCCAGCGCCGGGATTCGCCGAGTGACGTATGTTGCGAACGTTGCCTCTGACGGCACGATTTGTTCCTCTCGTCTCATTTCATACTAACGAACTGAAATGTTCTGGACATCTGATTGTTTCGTTATTTTGTTGCTTATGCCTCTATCTGTACTTCTTTCTTATATGTGAATAAATTCTGCGAATCGGAACCGCACTGTGAATGTTGTTTATCGATGAATATTTTTGAAACAGCCGTTTGTTTGGATTACACTTGCGAATATTGTATTAATATTTGTTTTGTGGTAATACGGCGAATGTTTGTTTTGTATCTCTGTTATTTATTATGATTTTCCTATTTCAGTACAGATTTGTAAAGAGCCTTTACGATGCTTCCTCGATAAGGTGGATTTTATCATAAACACCGTTAGTATTCATAATCAATATCAACATAAAACTTACAATTAAAAATACAATAATAAACAAAAACATGAATAAAACTCCCATACAACGTGTAATAATTTGCAAATTGGCAAACATAGAGCCGTTTCCCTCCAATTCATAATAAAGAATCGTTTATGGCCTTAATTATAAAATCATAAAGAAGAAATCGTTTCAATTCCACCGACAGGCGCGCAATAGCGACGGGCATTACGGAAGACATTAGCCTGCACTCGTTGGCAGCTCTAGTCTGCTCTCCCTACACCACCACTTAGTCAATTTGGCGCCACATTCACACTTTAAACAATAATCTAAATCAATTTTTCCTCTATTCTTCCTTTATGTACATCCGACACAATTTTCAAAACAAAAAGTAATTAAGAATTCCCGTTAAAGAAACGAATGAAAACATTTAAATCTGTTATTATGAGAAGGGATTCCTCGACGTTGAAAAATAACCTTTTATTTATAAGTACGGGGCGGGTTTTTCATAGTGACTAAATAATAAAATGTTTCACAATAAAGAGCTGAGCACTCGGCAGCTGTAAACAAGTGGCGCAAATAATCCCGCTCTAAACAAGGCTTTAGGCAAAACAAAAGAATTAACTTCATCTCGCCGCTTCGTGTTTTGCTTGGGGCGGGGAGATCCGCGCGCTAACGTTAGTCTTTTAGGCAATTTGCATGTTTTCTTATCAAACTCGACAATATCTGGCGACAATGTTTTTAATAAGCTGCCGCACGCCTTTCTAGGTGTCGCTCCTCTGAATATTTAACAATTTATAAAACCTTGTGAAAATCAATTTTGCGGTTCTTTTGCGTGATACAAATTTTCTACGTATTTCATAGGCATTCGGAATGATCTTGTGTGATACTATATTCATATAATTCTCATTATAAAATATACGGTTGGTAGGTACATATATGTTCAATTTTAAAACATGTTAACTTACACAATATAATACCTTTATTTAGAAATAGTTTTTTATTTATAAACTAGCGGTCCGCCCCGGCTTCGCCCGTGGTACATAATATTTACGTTTTCTCTACATAAGAACCATCCTCGTACTTCAAGGAATATAATAAAAAAAGAATTATCGAAATCGGTTCAGCCGTTCTCGAGTTATGCGCTTACCAACACATTTTGCGATTCATTTTTATATATAAGAAGATTACTACCAATTTGGATGGCCTCTTGTACATTAAAAAATATGAATATTTTTATTTTATTAAACGGTTATTGTTATTCGCAATAGATGTATGCTAAAACTAATCAGAGTTCCAGTGCAATTCTGTGAAGCAGCAAGAAGCATCGCAAACACAAGATATCTCAAGGCGCAGTTAACTCGTGTACCGCTATGATGTTCTTGTACACAGCAATATATTAGCGGCGAGCAATGGCCCGAAAGTGAATTGTGTCTGGGAACAGCTGTAAACTACCACTAACTGCAATTGTAGTCTGAACTCTTACAATTTATTGCAAGGCGCAAGATGCGGCTCCGCCTACGGAGGTAATACGACACACAACGTATTTTGGCAAAGCGCTGGACTGCGCCGGCGATACCAAATTTCGCTTGTCCATTTTATTAAGACTTACAAATGTATATTTCTAGTTCAATTTATTTTTATATACTAAAGAATTGTAATTCATGTTATTTATGACGCGTCATAAACAATATTAAGGTTTAAAATAAAACTTATTATAATACAATAAATTTTAATAAAAGTAAAAAAATTCCAGGTGTTATCGCATGTTGGCTCGTGAAGGAACGAGCTAATTGACATCGATCACGTCCGCTCACCGCGACGCGCGCCGCATGACTTATGGCTGCCGGCCGGAGCTACCCCGAGCTGCTCTCTTGTGATTGATTACCCGCACGATACATCATACTTACCAATTATTTTTGTTAGAGACTGAAGCGATCTGATTTTATTCATAAATATTCAAATCGATTTCATTGCGTTTAATATATCTATCCAATTTATCTGTAACAAATCAACGTCAATCAATGTTAACTAAAAAACCAGCAAACCAATAAAAACTTTATTGCACGCCTCATAAGCGAAGCGTTGAGGTGGGTACTACTGTCACTTCGCGCAAAACATCTGATTTTTCAAACTTAAAATGTCTTTATGTATCATACATTGCACTTGTAAGATAATACATACACACACATATTAAGAAAAAACACTATTTTTAACGTTCATGATATTTTTGATGTCATTTTTGTTATTTAAACTAGTTAAAAAACAGTTTAAAAAAGTTCTGTCTTGGACGTCCGTGTGTCTGTATGTGCGGATCCTTTTTCTTGTTAACACGATAGCGACCGAAATACTTTACTAATCGAGTCTTTTTTTTTCTCTTACGCTTGAGTATGCTCAGGAATAGAACCCTTTCATTTTTCAGGGTCTGATTCGATGTGGTTTAATTGTTATTAAATAAACAAAAATAATAATTAATAAATATTTATTAAAAAAAATTATGAGGCGTGCACTTTTGGATTTTCCAAATTATTTAAGTATTTTATAAATTAAGGTTTTAAAATTTAAAATAAATTACTAGACAGTCTGTTTCAGATCGCGCCTAAATAAATTGCTGTCAAAAACATAGTTTTATTTTGAACGTTTTTCACAAAAAAAAAACAGATTTCGTATTCAAGCTTGAGTGGCTTTTCCAAACTACTATAATGCTTGAAGTACCTGAAACTTGATGTAGTGGAGAACTCACTTGACATTGGGAATGTTGGACAGTGACGTAGCTTTTGATGCGATATTTCCGGACCATGTTCGAGACTCTTGTATAAAACACAATGACCATAACGAGTTGTACACATCCGAACGCAGACTATTGTAAATGAATGGATAAGCGCTGCCATTTAGTTTGGTGGTACACACAAACATACAACCGTGCGTTGACTGAAATAAGAAATAACATGTATGAGTTCTGCGTCTGAGAAATACAGATTACATAACATATCGTTGTATGTGTGTGTTGAAACCTGATAACTGATATATCAACATCACACGAGATAAAGTATGTAAAGTTTGATTTTATTTAACCCAGTTGTTACTATCGTTCTTTTAAAAGGACGCACCATAAATAAAATTATTATTAACAATGAGGGCATTTTTGAAAAAAAAAAATATATTCATTTGGCACCTCACGGTTGTTGGAATTGGAAAATTAAAGTGTTGTGTCGTTTTATAACAGTGGTATATTTTTAAATAATTTTAGAATTTCTGCTATTTTCCATGGATAAATCAAGTTAAATGTATTATCAATAAATTACAACAAATTACTTGATTTGTTTTAAATACACGTAATTTGAAACGTGTTTTATCAGAAATATATATTACCTACTATTAGATTACATTTTATTTGTGATATTTATGCAGTTTTAATTGCCGTTCTTTTAAAAGGCCAGTAGTAATATGTACTACTACAGAGTACTTTTTTGCGCATGTACTCTTTAAAGAGCATCACAGAATCGACGAAGCCATGGTGCCCTACTATGGCGGCCATCCATGCAAGCAATTCATAAGAGGGAAACTGATAAGATGGGGGTATGAATTTTGGGTCGGAGTGACACGGTTAGGTTGCATAGTTTGGTGTGATCCATACCAAGGACAATCGAATAATGTTGGTAATCAAAACAAATACCAAAAGCCTCTGGGATTGGGTGCAAGCGTTGTATTACAGTATGCCGATGTACTGCGGCAAAGTTGCATTCCATTTATTTTTTGACAACTTTTTTACGTCCATTCATCTCATTGATGAACTTCGAGTACAAGGAATAAAGGCTACTGGCACAGTACGTGAAAATCGCGTCGCGAAATGCGCTTTGCCTGCTGCCTTTGAGAATTGAAAAAGACACCACAAGGTACATTCAAGCATCAATTGACCAGAGCAGAATAAATTTATTTTGCAAATGGAATGATAACAGTGTTGTGACTGTTGTATCAAACTCTGATACGATTCAGCCTGTGTCTACGGTAAAGAGATTTTCACAACAACAGAAGAATAATATAGTTGTCGTAAAAAAAGTACGAGAAAATGGGAGGGGTGGACAGATCCGACCAGCGCATCGGTTTGTACAAGACATCTATCAGAGGCAAGAAGTGGTATTTTTCTTTGACTTGTCATGGACTAGATATGGCAATACATAATTCTTGACAAATATATAAGTAAAAGGGGGCCATTATGATTATCTCTACATTCGTAGAAGTGTTGGAACTGCTCTGCTCGAAACATATAAGAATGAGGAACGTAAAGGTGCTAGAGTTTCCGTGAAACCTCTGGATTTGATGGAAAAGATCACATCATTAGGTACAGAGATAAGCAGCTTCGGTGTATAGAATGTCACAAGAAAGCCAATTTCTATTGTCCTAAATGTAATGGAACCTTGCATCCTAAATTATGTTTTGAAAACTTTCATATTGCTACATAAATATATGTGAAATGTATGTTGTCATATTAATATCATAGTCTACCTACTTAGCAGTACATATTACTACCGTCCTTTTAAAAGCACACCATTTTCCGAGATTTCCACAATAGATAAAATTTTTATACTATTTTTCCAGTTAAACTTTTTGCAATATGGACACAATATGTAAATTTCACCTTAATATGATAACAAAAATTGTTTCAGTAACATCTGGGTTAAAAAAAGGTTTGTATTTATTGATGTTGTTATTCATAAACAATAATACAATAATTTGATAAGTTTAGCACTTAAAAATGCCATATATTAAGATAACGTAGAGTATACCTAGTCTATAGACGTTAGCGATATAGCAGAAAATATAAAGCTGCAATCAAATTTCATATATAATTTTGCTTCGTGGAATATTATATACTCATTAAAATTTTCTATAAAAAATACTAAAAACCGATCATATAACATGTTATAAATTACAACAAAAATATGTGGATTTCGAATACATAATATTATTAACGTTGCTGAAAATGTGAAAAATAACCCAGTTTGGTTAACATCAAAACATGTTTTCATCAAATTAAGTTTACCTTTCGTCTAATAAATGCCTTCATTTTACGGTACATATTATGATAAATTGATATCCCTGTAAAAGCAAATAGCAAAATTATCATTAATTCAAATTTGTGGCTCTACATTGATACTTGCAAATCCATATCACTTTGCAATAGAATATTCACTTGTTGGTACTTATTTTGAATTTTCTCTCTTAGGGCGGCCGTACACGGACCGCTTCAAGCAGTTGAGACCGACCGCTTGAAGCCGCGACCGCGCGGTGAACTATAGACATTCATTCACCGCCGTAAACGTGACGGCTCGAGCCGTCGCGACCGCTTCAAGCCTTCAACTGCATGACGAAATTCCACCGTGCCGTCGACGGCTCGCGAGCGGTCGTGAGGCATACACCAACTGCTCGAGCCGTTGACTGCGCTAGAGCTGTCGACGGCTCCCTCCCCCCCTGAAAATCAATGACGCGACTAGTCAAAAAATCAACGGCTCGAGCGGTTGGTAGCGACGGCTCGAGCAGTCAACAACCGACGGCTCGAGCCGTCAACAACCGACCGCTCGAGCCGTCCATGTACGGCGCTCAGCCGTTAACTGCTCGAGCGGTCCGTGTACGGCCGCCCTTACTCTTACTTACGTACTCTTTGAAAATTACAACTAGGTAATTTTTTCTTTAAAATTAATTATATTCATAAAAAATTGGTTGTCTGTAAAGTCGGTTTACTGACGATAGTTGAACGTGACAACGTTCGATTGTGCTTCTTTGTCGCTCGTTCCGCGCTCTCGCTTGCACTTCAAGACTTACATGGAACGCCTCAGAGCGAGGTAACGCCGCATGAGTCATGTTTTTTCGTGCGTGCAGCCGGCTCTATCGAATTATAAGACGTTGTCACGTCAAAAATAATCGTAACAAATATTTTGTTAATAATCTGAAGATATCCAATAAAACGGTACTTAACATTTAATCTCAGCTCATCCAAAGTAATGAAACAAAATGACCGGAACACTAAATAATCCATTACGATACAAGTACATACATATTGGCTCAATGGAATAATCTGAGATATTCTGTAAGCCGGGCCGATCGGATCTGATTGGAATATTGTATGAAATATGGAGGCCGGGTGCGGGTGAGCGGTAAGGCTTCGCATGGCCGCCCTTCGAGGACGCTTGTACGCTTGTACCGCCGCTTATTTAGGTACTCACATGTAAATGTAATATCAGGGAAAAGGTAATCTTTGTTCGCAGGTGAATAGAAATTGAATTATACTACATTTTTAAAACTTTAAGATATGTTACATCGCTCAGTTCTACAAACATAAGCAACAGAAACATTTTTATTGTGTTTTTTTTGAGTAAGTATTATTTCAGCATGTGGCCTACAACTTCAGGATGAATCGAATTTTTGGCCTTTATACCTTTATGAAATACATATAACGTAATTTAGCATCAAATAAATGATTAAATTCTACGTTCGATATGAATTTTCTCTAAAAGGTATCTTCGATATCCAATACCAAACTTAATTATATTCGACGTACATATAATCTAAGATCTACAGGGGCTATCAAAAGGGATACCCAAATTGAGGTTATTAATTGGAAAAGGAAACACGACTTATTTATTGTTTCATTTAACCCGATGTCTGGACTAGCGTATATTTATTATTAATTTTCATCTTATTTGAACATTATTCGTGTCAAAAACGACTACATGATTTTAATTTTTCACTCATGGGTTAAATGGTTTTTGAAGATTATTTTTCCGACCCAAATATCGACCAATAGAATTGCACCATTCGACGTCACGTGGTACATGGTATTATACTGATAATTTTTGAAAATTTTCTCTGGTCGTTGACGTCAAACTGACAGGTTGAATTCAATTGTGAAATTATTGGCCGACATTTGGGACGGAAAAATAATCCCCCAAATACCACACGAGCTTCAAAATTATCTGGCATTTCCCTCAAGGTTCCCTGCAAACAAATAAAGTCGTCAAGTTTTTCAGGAAAAATCATTCTTAACCTTGACTTAAAACTTGACTCCTTCATTTGTTTGCAACGAACCTATCGGAAAATACCCGATAATTTTGAAGCTCTTGTGGTATTATAAGTGAATATTTTATACATATATTTTGTTAATTTTTAAACAACACTTCATCCGTGTGCCTTGACCAAAAAGCTAGAAAACTATATTTTTAATGTTTTTTTTTTAATTGAACTAGCAGGTTGCTATCCGAGCGGAGCCACCGTAGATAGCCGTTTGAACTTAAGTAATATAAAACTTCTGACAGATATTATGTATTATGATCCAAGTAGTGACAAATCCAGAGAACAACATCAAAATACATTCAGTCGTTCTTGAATTATAGATGCTGTAAAAAAAAAAAATAATTTATTGAGTACCAAACTACCAAGTACCAATACAGTGACATAAAATAATACAAACTCGACGATCGCCTCAACTAGGTATAAACCTGTGCTAGAGACGACCGACGCCTTCCACAATATACCTACTTACCATAGCTAGTATTGTACTAGGTATAGTCTATACAAATTTAAATTTCACTACACTATAAATGTATAAAAAATGTACAAAAACAAAAAATAAAAAAATACAAAGACCGGAATTAAAAACATTCAAATTTCAGGCATGCAATGTGTGTGTATGAGTATTTGAGTGTGAGTGCGAGTAAGAGTGTGTGCGTGTGTGTGTGTGTATGTGTGTGTGTGTGTGTATGTGTAATTAATAAAATTATGATATGCGGTTATTTTAAAGTGTTATACTTGCGCTTTCAGAAAATCTTCAGTTTCCCCGTAAGAGAAGGTAAGTAATAAGTTTGTTAGTTTGTTTTTCAGTTCAGTTAATGTCAAATTGCGAATGTTTAAGATTTTATTGATTTTGTTGTAAAGAAGTGGACCTAAGAAACCGTGGAAACGTTTAGCAGCTGCGGTGTGTACAAACGGCAAGTTGAGGCAAGTGTAAATAACACGATTTTCTTTAATTTAAATGCATTCAGATTAAGAAAGAAAAATATTAATACTTAACAATAAGAATATATCTATACTAATATTATAAAGAGGAAAAGTTTGTAAGTATGTATGTATGTATGTATGTATGTATGGTTTTCACGCCTAAACTACTGGACCGATTTCAAAAATTCTTTCACCATTAGAAAGCTGCATCTTTACTGAGCAACATAGGCTATATTGCATTTTGAAAAAAATTAGAGATCCTTACCAAAAATGCAATAATGTAACCCAAGGTGTAAAAAAATCCTCAATAAAACTTCTGTCGACGCGTGCGCTGCGGAATCTATTGAAGATAGAACAAAAAAATGTTCTACGGTATTATAGAATGGATCAATATCTACAAGAAAGTCCGCGATACCATATGTCCATCTTCAGTAGTTACGTTACTACAACAACTTTTTTACGTTTTCAAAGTAAATAGAAGTGCCGACAGTAATCAAACCATGTTATCCATACACACATATTAATCATTATCCCATTAAATGATGTTTTATTATAGACTGTTTCAATACCAGCAAAATACTTTTTAAATGAAAAGAATTGGATATTCCATTCAAAAGATATAACGAATTTTTAAAAGTGTCAATCTACAGAAAATAGTAGGTATACTGTTCGAGCAGGTAACAGGTTAGTCTTAACATGTTATTTGTTATGACTTATTGAATGTTACCTCATTGGCAGTCGTGTGCGAAATGAAGGCCGTAGTGCGGAGGAATTCTACCAATATGCGTCTTGACGGAACACAGTGGGGTTTTGGTCGGTAAGAATCCGACATAACCCACGGCCCCTCCGTGGGTATCTATGAAAGATTTCCCCTCTAAAACAAAAAAAAAGGCCGTAGTGCGGGACGGGGTAAAGGTGATTTTCATGTGATTAAAAATTAAACCTATAGTCCGACCTATAGTAGACTTTTCACTGTAACGATATCGCTATCTATGCAGTATGCGGGTGAAACCGCAGGGCATTGCTAGTTATATATATATTCATTTACAAATTCAATGCTAATCCATACTTAATATTATAAATGCGAAAGTAACTCTGTCTGTCTGTCTGTTACTCAATCACGCCTAAACTACTAAACCAATTTGCATGAAATTTGGTACGGAGATATTTTGATACCCGAGAAAGGACATAGGCTACCTTTTATTGCGAAATATGTACCACGGGCGAAGCCGGGGCGGAGCTCTAGTAATATGTATTATAAATGCGAAAGTGTGTTTATTCGTTTTAATGTGACATGGCCATGGGTAACTTTTGACAGCGGTGAAACGACTCATACTATTGCGAATTTAACATCAGGGGAATCCGCGGGCAAAGAAAAATATATGAATATTGTTTTCAATAAAAATGATGATGATGATATTGTTCATGAAATTAATAATAATTCCATAATTCCAGGGCCCTGGTGAAAGCGCCCAACGACCGGGCGAGTTTATACGTTCGCTAGCTATGCAGATACTGAGCCATTCTGCGCACGCGCGGCCTGTGGATAGAGAGCATAGCGTACGGGATGTGGGTGGGAATAGGTGGGTGGTTGGTAGTACTTTAATCAGTCGTAAACATTTCAAATTTTAGGAAGATTAGAAAAATGCTTTTAACAATAGTTAGGGAAATTTCGATTGACAGAAAAATTACGATAAGTCAGGAAAAAATTCTATAAATCAGGAAATTTTCCATAAGTCGGGAAAATTTCTATAAGCTGGAAAATTTCCATAAGAAAGGAAAATTTCTATACGTCAGGAAAATTTTTATAAGTCAGGAAAATGTTTATAATCCACGAAAATTTCTATACATCAGGAAAATTTTTATAAGTCAGGAAAATGTTTATAAGCCAGGAAAATTTCTATACGACAGGAAAATTTCCATAAGTCAGGAAAATTTCTATACGTCAGGAAAATTTGTTTGTCAGGGAAATGTTTATAAGCCAGGAAAATTTCTATACGCCAGGAAAATTTCGATAAGTCGGGAAAATTTCTATACGCCAGGAAAATTTCTATAAACAAGGAAAATTTCTATACGTCAGGAAAATTTGTATAGGTCAGGAAAATGTTTATAATCCACGAAAATTTCTATACGTCAGGAAAATTTGTATAAGTCAGGAAATGTTTATAAGCCAGGAAAATTTCTATACGCCATGAAAATTTCCATAAGTCGGGAAAATTTCTATACGCCAGGAAAATTTGTATGTCAGGAAAATTTCCATAAGTCAGGAAAATTTCTATAAGCTGGAAAATTTCCATAAGGAAAATTTCTATAAGCGGAAAATTTTTATACGTGAGGAAAATTTCTATAAGCCAGGAAAATTTCAATAAGTCAGGAAAATGTATAAGTCAGGAAAAATTGTATACGCCAGGAAAATTTCTTTACGCCAGGAAAATTTATATACGTCAGGAAAAATTACATAAGTCGGGAAAATTTCTATAAGCCAGGAAAATTTGTATAAGTCAGGAAAAATTGTATACACCAGGAAAATTTCTTTACGCTAGGAAAAATTCTAGGAAAATTTCTATGCGTGAGGAAAATTTCTCTTTGCCGCAAAAATTTCTATAAGTCTGGAAAAATCCATAAGTCGGGAAAATTTCGATAAGACAGGAGAATTTCTATACGTCAGGAAAATTTCTCTTTGTGGGGAAAATTTCAAGTGATAAATTATGATAAAATACAAAGGCGATAGAAACGATTCAACTAGAAATTTATATTTAAACATGGTAGTTCGTGTTTCTCAGAAATAATTCGTTGATTCTCTAAACCGTTCTTAGGCGATTGGAAGGTAATATTATTATTTATTTAATTAAGTATTTAATTTGATAGATAAATTAAAAAAAATTAATCAGAGGTAATGTAAAAAGCAGTTTTAATCTTACTAATATTATAAATGCGAAAGTTTGTGAGGATGTGTGTGTGTGTGTGTGTGTTTGTTACTCTTTCACGCAAATACTACTGAACCGATTACAATGAAATTTAGCACACATATAGAAGGTAACTTGGATTGGCACATACGGTAGGTTTTATCCCGGAAATCCCACGGGAACGGGAACTATACGGGTTTTCCTTTGAAAACGCGGGCGAAGCCGCGGGCGGAAATCTAGTACCGTATATATGATTGCCAAATATGATAAACTAAAAATAACAGTTTGCGACCAATCAATACCAAGAAAATGTAACACAATGCATCACTAACAAAAATAATATGTTCCCATCAAAGTTAGGAAGGCTGTTACCTCCCGTCACTGCCATCGACAATGTCTCCAAACGTCACCCTAAACACGCGTTCTGTTGTTCGTGACAACTCTCGGATGATTTAATATGTCTACAACTTGGTCTACAAAAATATTTTTAATCTGCGAAGCTCACCTCTCCCCACTCCCCGCACCCCGCATCTCCGCCCCGCGCGCCTACACCTTCAGGACGAATCTTATGCGTAACATTTGACAGGCAAACAATTCGCCATGATGTTTGAATGTCAACGAGATATTATAGGTGTGTTAGAGGTGGTTATAGGCTCGTGGGGAGCGTCACGTCTCACAAGACTTTTTTTTCGCGGGTAGATGTGTACACGTCAACACGTAAAAGTTGCGCTCTTATAAATTTTTATTAATTTAAATACATTTTAAACAAGTTAAGTTTGATTTAAATGATTAACTAGTGTGTAGTACATACCAGCAATATAAATACAACATTCACTCCCTGCAATAACAGCATATTCAATAAATCACCACAATGGATTCTCTTCAACAGTCATTAGACAGCATGACAACTATGTTCACCACCCGGATGGCTGAATTTGAAAACACTTTGAAAGGAAACAAAGTGTCACCAGCTTGCAATGCAAACCCCAGCTTGGTATCAGAATTTTCCGAATTTCGGAATTTTGTTCTGTCTACCTTGAAACAACTTCATGCTCAAGTCAACCTTCTCTTCAAACTATATGATCATCAGGAAACTAGAAGTAGAAAGAAAATACTCCTAATTCATGGGTTGCCTGAAGACAATCAAGAGGATACATCTGAGTTACTGGTGCAGTTTGTTCGTTCAAATCTTAAAATAACTGACTTCAGCACAAATAACATAAACAGATGCCATCGCATTGGACGCACGAGTTTGGACAAACCAAGGCCTATTCTTGTAAAGCTAAGTGATTTATCTACTAAAAATAAACTCTGGTACGGTAAAACTGCATTAAAATCTACTGGAATTACAATCTCAGAGTTCCTCACCAAGCAGTGGCATGAAGCATTCCTTGCTGCTCGTAAACAGTTTGGGATTAATAAATGCTGGACTAGAGATGGCCTTGTGATTGTGTTAGATTCCAAAGGTGTGAAGCGGCAAGTAACTTGTTTATCTGATCTGAATGCCATTCCTCAAACTAACTCGGAGTTGGAGTCTGATCTGACTTCACAAGCTAGTGGTGGTGTCAAAGAAGCCCATGTTTCACAGAATGCCAGGCCAAAGCGATGCACTAAGAAACAATAAGCGGTATATCTTGTATGTATTTATCTTTTTATTAACTATTTGTCCTCCGTCTGTGTTTAGTGTGTAATGAATTCTTGCTTTCTGTTTTTACCTATATGTTTGTAACTGTGTTTGTAACAATTCACTGGTTCTTAAAATTAATTCATCTTTCCTACCTATGTGCCTTTTGTCTCCAATGTATGTTTTGTATGTTGTTATGTGATTATAATATTCATATTAAATCACTTTGTGGTTATTGGTTAACATATTTAGTAGTCACCCACGCTTAATATAATAAAAGTTAATGCCACTTGTGAGTACCGTCGTTTTGTAATTATTATGCATTTTTTGTAATATCAAGTTTCATAAATATTGACAAAACTTTGTAGGTAATGTAAACAATTATTATGACAGCTGTCGACACCTGTCATATTTTATGTCCTTTTGACATTTGAGGTACATTGTTCGGCCTAGCTCCTTGGCATTCAGGTTTATTATACTTAAAAATTTGTTTAGGAAATTAGTTCTTAGTCCTTGTTAGTTACCTAAAAATATTTTGGATGTAATGTTTATTTTAATCTATTTCTTTTCTTCTTTTTTTTCTCGTTGGCTTTGTATGTAACTCTAATGTATTTTTTTTATTTTTATTCTTTGTTTTTTATTTGCTGTATTTGCTTATATTGCTGGTAGTATTGGTATTGGTATTACTGGTTTAGCTTATTTTGTGCTTATAACTATAAGTAATTGTAACTGGTTACTTTTTTATGTCTAACTGCAGTGCAAATAGTGATATCTTTTATTCGGCATCTTCAAATAGTAGTAGCGATGAAAATAGTTTTTGTAGTACTTCCTTTCCCTCCCTTGAAAAAACCCTTTTTTCCCATTTCCATGATTGTCTTAAAAATTTAAATATTGTGCATATTAATGCTCAAAGTATCCCAGCACATTTCCCTGACCTTCTTTCATCTTTTGATTCAAAAGTTATCAGCGCAATTCTGGTTTCAGAATCGTGGCTAAAACCTTGCCTATCATCATCCTCATATTCCTTGCCTGGGTATAATTTAATCCGCAACGATAGAGTGGGCCGTGGTGGGGGAGGTGTCGCCATTTATCTTTCTGACTGCATTCCCTTCTCTATAGTTAGTATGTCGCCACAACCCCCACCTGCGGACGCCGCTGAGCACCTCATCATAGAGATTAGCGTAAACTCAACTAAATTACTACTCGGAGTATTCTACAGTCCTTCTCTCAATGTAAATTATTTCTCGTCCTTAGAAACTATCCTAGAAAATGCATCTTCTATTTACAAGCACATAATCTGTATGGGAGATTTCAATACTTGCATGTTAAAAAATGATACTCGATCTAAAAAACTACAAACCTTGGTAGATGCTTGCAACCTCCACTTGCTCCCTCTTAATGCTACGCACATTATCCCAAATTGTATACCTTCCTTACTCGACCTCATCCTTACCTCTTCTCCTACATATGTTGTTAAGCATGGTCAGTGTGCTGCGGATGCTTTTTCAAACCATGACCTTCTTTACCTATCCTTTCGACTCCGCCTTCCTAAATTAAAGCATAAAATTCTGATGCAGCGTAATTTTGGTGGAATGGATATAAATTGTCTCCGCAATGATGCTTCAAAAATCGATTGGGATGTTTTACTGAAGGCTGAATCTGTTGAAGATAAAGTCTCAATATTTAACAATTTTATGGTTAATTTATATGATGTTCACGCTCCTATAAGACCAGTCAAAATTAAACACCTTCCTGCTCCCTGGCTCACTGACGATTTAAAAGCTGCATAAGAAGAATATGTCCAAGGCTCGTTATAAGATGAAGCCGTCAGATAGCAATCGAGACAAATACAAAATAATCCGTAATAAATGTAACACAGCTTGTAGAGATGCACAAAGGCGTCACATACACACCTCTGTTGAAAACGGTGATCCTGCCAGGCTCTGGAAATTTCTGAAATCATTGGGAGTGGGTAAGGATAGTAATTGTAAGTTATCTAAAGATATTTCTCTAGAATCATTAAACCAGCACTTTACTTCAGTCTGTTCTTTGGATGTAAATATAAAAACTAAAACCTTAAGCTATTTATCTTCTTTGCCCCCTCCTAATTTCCCACCATTTAATTTTCGTTCTTTCTCTGTCACTGAAGTTGAGAAAACTGTATTGTCCATTACCTCAAACTCTGTCGGTGTGGATGGCATTAGTCGTAAAATGATCGTTCCAATCCTAGACATAGTCATTCCTATCATAACCCACATCCTTAATTCCTCTATCTCATCTAGTGTTTTTCCTCATATGTGGAAAAAGGCTAATGTTATCCCTCTTCCTAAAATAAATACTCCTAACTCCTTATCGGACTATCGGCCTATTTCTATCCTACCCTTTCTCTCCAAAATCCTAGAACGCCTTATCCAACAACAGCTCAGTCTCTTTCTTAATAAAAATTCCCTCCTTGATCCCTTTCAATCCGGTTTCCGCCCCGGTCATAGTACGACTACTGCTCTTCTTAAAATCACAGATGACATACGCTGGGGTATGGACAACAGGATGCTCACAGTCCTTATACTTTTAGATTTTAGTAATGCCTTCAATACAGTGGATTTTGATTTATTGTTAGGCATGCTTCGTTCCATAAACCTATCTCCCAATGTTCTTGGATGGTTTCAGAGTTACTTGGCTGGCCGCCAGCAACGTATTCTTGTTGATAATTCTTTTTAACCTGGCGCAACATATCTGCTGGCGTGCCACAAGGTGGTGTGCTCTCTCCAATTCTGTTTGCTGTATTTATTAATTTTTTAACTCCTCACCTAACTTCCCTTTATCATCTTTATGCAGACGACCTTCAAATATATACACAGTCGCCTTTAGCTGATATTAACACTGCCATTAATGATATAAACAACAATCTAAATAAGGTGTATGATTGGAGTGTATCCCATGGTCTCAAATTAAACCCATTAAAATCACAAGCCATCATTATTGGTAGTCAGAGTCTGGTGGCTAGAATCAACTGGACTACCTTACCACCTATCTATATTGATGGCGTCGTCGTGCCTTACCGAAAATCGGTTAAAAACTTGGGCTTATATATGGACGAAACTCTGTCATGGTCAGTGCAGTTAAAAAACATCAGTAAAAAAATATTTTGGACAGCATCTAGTTTAAGAAGGCTGCGCAATTTTTTGCCTATTCCCACCAAAGTTATGCTTGCTCAGACCTTAATGCTGCCCATTCTGGACTATGCTGATGTGTGTTTTTCCAACCTAACCCAGGAGCAACTCGATAAAATCGAACGTTTGCAGAACCTTGCCCTGCGTTTCGTTTTTGGGTTGAGAAAATTTGACCATGTCTCAGCATTTCGGAAGCAACTTAAATGGCTACCCATCCGCCACCGCCGCAATGCTCATGTCCTCTCGCTCCTATACTGCATACTATTTGATCCTCGTATTCCTTGCTATTTAAAAGATAACTTTGAATTTTTATCTGCCAGGAGTTTGAACCTACGTTCTAATGATAACCTAATGCTAAGTGTTCCTGTTCACTCAACTAAATTTTATAACGCTTCTTTTACTGTTAAAGCTGTGCAACTTTGGAATGATCTACCCACCAGCATTAGGAAAGCTCAATCGCTTGAGTCTTTTAAAAATATGGTAAAGAATCATTATTTGCAAACCTGCTAATTTTCTGTGCTGTTTTTCTTTTTGTGTTTTATTTTTAGTGTTTTTAATATTGTTTGTTTTTTTTTGTTTATTTTGATTTGAATGTTTTTGTATTAATTTATTTGCTTTATGTGTACACTATCTTCCCATATTTGCAACTGTATATTTCATGCTTGGTACTGGTTGCTTGGAAGAAATTGCTGTTTAGCAATAAAGCCGCCAATTGCTTCTGATATCCTTGTATTGTAAAATTAAAAATTTGTGTGCAATAAAGAATATATAACTATAACTAAGACCTCAGCAGACGTGGTGGAAATAAACTTGTATTCGTATACATAACAATTGCGCACATAGCATTTTCATGAGTCATTGTAAAATTCTTTACTTTTAACTGAATCCTACGTTATATTATAATCACGTGTGTACTAAGGAATAATAAAGTAAACGTATTTCAAAAGTTTTCTTCTGAATAAGCTTATTTAGCTACCATTAGTGCCATTACTAGCAAAGAACACGGGCATTTGCATTGAAAATTTAAGACTAACACAACTATTTTATAACACAGTCTAAGTTTAGAACTATTTTATACAACCTTACTAAAATTCCTTTAAATATATCACAACTCTACTCATAATATACCGCGTTCGAATATATAACTCTCCATGAAAGAACAAATGCATGAACAGCACAAGCGTCGAGCAGCCGGCAGCTTGCAGCTTGCAGCCTGTAGCCTGCCGCCTCCGGGGAAATGCGTGGCTGCCTCCGCGCGTCGAATGTTACCTGTATAGTTGCTACACTACATGATAATATTTTCGTTATAAACTTTATTTATATACTACCTAAACTTTAAATAATTAGTTGTATTATGTAAATTTTTGCCATTCATGTAAGTGTAGTCTCAGTTACAATGTATAAAGAAAATTTGTACATTCAACAGAAGATTTATCGTACAGCTGCAACTAGAATAAACAATTGAATTAAGTACAAGAATAGGAATTGTTGATCAGCGATTACTCGTACAGAAAAGGGGACAAGCGTGATGCAAATCGTAGAAGTGTAGATAAAACGCGAGAAATAAAAATAAAGAGAACTCAATTTAAACTTTACACAATAAAGTAATTCAAATGAGCGGAGTTTCGATAAAAATAAAAGTCGCATTAAGCGATCGAGCAGCCTCCCCCTCCCCCGCCGCGTCCCCCTCACTCCGCTCCTCCCCGCGCAGTGCCGCAACGCCTGACATTATAATATTGTGTTGTGCTGATTTCCACTATTTACTGAATTTTAAAGGAATCTGTATGGTAATAACATCAAGAAAAAAGTAATGAACCGAGCTTTTATGAATATTTAAGGGAAACACTTGAGGGTTGTATCCTAGAAAAGGTCTAGTTTAGCGTGAGGTAGAAATTGAAGTTCAATGAAATGGAAATGGGGATTCCTCTTTAGTCACATCTTTAAAATTTTCCAAAGTTATATAGGAGCTATCAGACATCACTTTTACTTCAACTTTATCTTTTTACATATAATTAGAGACCAAATATATTTTTCATATAAATAGATAAATAATGTTTGTATAGATTTATAACAAATTGTAGGGACACTGCAATTAATAGAGCAGCAATCTTTTATGTACAAGTCAGATTAAACATAAATAAATAAAACACATTTTATACACCTTGTAAAGTGTTTTATTTGTAAAGTCGATATCTACGGAAATGGCTCAAGCAACTGTGATCAGGTAACGAAGTTTCCAATGTAATGTTTGTACACGTACACGTAAAGTGCACTTTTGCTGACAAGGCGTTAGGCGTCTCGTGCGCGGCTCTGTCGGCGTGAAACACTGAGCTTTATGCCTCCAAGCGAGACGGATTTACTCGCATTATAAACTGTTTTAGTTAAATGAAAATTGAATTAAATATGATACATTATTATTTTACTAGTGTAAAAGCGATTTGTATAATATGATATACCCAATGGTTTTTCAGACATTATTTGCCTCTAAAGTTTTCACTATATGTATAACAAATTAGGTCCGATTGTGGCTTTTGATTTTCCACTGAAAAGCTCCGCTGATAACTGGGTCAGTCATTTTATATTAAGAAAACTCGATGATATAGCCGCGGTTTTAATTAATTCAAAAATATTTCTATTATAAATCACTAATTATATTTTAAATTAAAATATTACGATCATTGTGAAATGTATCTGTTAATAAAAGTTCGAATTTAATATTGATAGCTCGACCTAGTTTAAGTTTTTTTTTACATATTCATGTGAAAAATGTTATTATGGTTCAAAAAGAACTTTGTATTGTAAGGTGGTGGTGGGGTGACGAAGGAATACTTATAATGGATGCATAGTTTATTGTCTCTGGTATCGATACATGTCGTCATTAATTATTATTATTGTTAAAATCCTTACATTATTGTATTATACAGACGTCGACAGGTGGCTACTGGATATTAAAACAAAACTATCAGCCATTTATAACAACGCACACTAGCTGCACCTTTTTTTTTTTTTTTTTTTTTTTTTTTTTTTTTTTTTATAGTGGGGAAATCTTCCAAAGATACCCACGGCCCCCGGGGAAGGAGCCGTGGGTTATGTCGGATTCTTACCGACTAAAACCCCACTGTGTTCCGTCGAGCCGCTTTAATGATGGGGCCGCGGGTATTTGTTGGAATTCTTCCGCGACCCCCTCGGCGGCAGCCCATCTCCAGGCCAGGCGCAAGCCAAGAACAGGAAAGGTAGTTTGCCTGCTCTTCCCTCCCGTTGGCGGCATGAGCGGAACACGTCTCAAGCCACCTCACCGCACCGGACGATGGATTACATTCCCCGTTCCACCGCCCGGCGCCCTTCGTCAAGGAGGCACGTTGCGACCGTGTAAAGCGGCCGCAACACGGCGACGACGCCCAATAAGACGTCTGCGCCGGATCGGGTCCGCGTGAGGATCCCTCTCGCGCACCCGCTCTGCCTCCTCTTTCTGCGAGATCACGCTCTCCGAGAACGCGATCACCGCACGCCAGGATCTGTCGCCATCCACCATTGCACGAACAACGGAGGGTAGAGAGAGATCCGGCCCAATTATCGCGACTAAGCGAGCACGGGGCTCGGCCCACGCGGGACACACGGCAAGAGTGTGATCTGCCGTGTCCTCCGGGCAGGCACACCAGTGGCAGACCATGCTGGGCTCCCTCCTCGCGACTTTACACAGGTACCGCCCGAAGCAGCCGTGCCCGGACAGTATCTGCGTAAGGCGGAAGGTTATGGCCCCGTGCCGCCTGTCGCACCACTCTTGGAGGACTGGACGTATGGCCGCAACCGTCCTCTCACCCGCGCTGGGCTCCTCGAGCCGGCGTTCCCACTCCCGGAACCGCCGCTCGGCAGCCTCGACCCTCCACTCCTCTACTTCCTCGTAGGAAGGATTCACCCCATGTGACCTAGACGCCGAGACGCGGCGATACACGTCCGCTAGCATCTCGGCGTCCAGATCCCATGGCGGCGTTCCGGCCATTACGCAGGCAGCCTCAAAAGACACCGTGCGGTATGCCCTAACTACCCTGAGCGCCATGACCCGCTGCGGCCTCCGCAAGAGGGGTCTGGTACGGGCGCTCAGGGTGTCTGCCCAGATGGGGGCCCCGTAGAGGGCCATGGAGCGGATTACGCCAGTGTATAGCCGGCGACACCCACCCCCAGCACCTCTAAGGTTTGGCAGCAAACTTCCCAGTGCTCACACTAGCTGCACCTGAGCTTTAATCATTATACTTGAATATTGAATACATTAATGAATTAATTACAAAATTTCAAAACTCATGCCTGACCAATTAGATCACATCAAGGAAGTTTGGATTATAAATGCGTAGATCAAGCGTAGATATACACATTAAAATATAAATTCTATACACATTATCAGGTATAGTTTTCTTGTATAAAGAGAGACATTCGCAGGTCACGCTTGAATATTATATTTGAATTTTATAGTGTTTAAATTTCTATTCTTTCAAAGTGTATTTAAAGAAAAAAAAAATTCAATATCGAAGCAGGATTCGAATGCGCGTCTTTGCATTGTTAAAAAATTTATAAATCACGTTTTGTCTGCGTTCTCACTTGTTAGTGTAGTGAGCTGAGCACGGGGCAGCAATCGATCTGCAGGCCCTGGGCCGCGGGACTAATGGGGACCTTCGTAACAAGGTCAAGTACAGGCTCTACGGCTACTTTGTACAATTTAAAGGGTTCTGAATAATGACACCATTATGAAGAAAGACGGTAACAAATCTTATGTTTTGTTTTGTTTATCTTGTAGTGATTGCCGCACGCAAGCCTCTCTACGTGAAATAAATCCTTTACGTAAAAAATTGGTACAAAGTTTAAACGTGTAAATTTCATTCTCCATTTTACAATAGATATTCCATGGCGAATCGAAATAATATTTCCTACATATGAACTTGCACAAATTGTGGGTAATTAAAACCTCAGAATTTACATTTAGTAATATAATAATACACTTTATAATATTGCCTTAAAAATAATTGTGAAGGTTTGCGCGTTTGTCTGTCTATAAAAAAGATTTTGGCATTTTGATGGGTGGGTACGAAAAATCCATAATGTAATCTAAATAATCATCATCACTGTAGAGATTAATGAATGTAGAGCCGTAAATAATTTTGCACTTTGCCGTTGCCGGCCGTTGCATACTGTTCAACACAGATTACAATAAAGTAATATATAGGACCGGGGAAGGTGGAGAGTTCTCGTCTCGGAGGCCAAGACCCACTTCGGGGTTTCAGCGCCACAGGAGTAAGCTTAGTAAGTAAGTAATGTATAGAAATAGGTTTTTTGAGTTTATAATATCATTTAACTCAGTTTTAAATAAATATTCAAATGCAATTAGCACACGTACGGGTCTACATTGTGATTCCATCCCGTCTTCAATATCGCCAGGTAAATATTTGAGTGTGTAGTGTGCTCATGTGTACGTGTGTGTGTATGTGTGGGCGCCATTTGTCGACACACACACAGCCGCGCCGCGCGGCTACAATTCATTTCATGATTTTTCAGGTATGACAGCTGCATTGTAATTCATTTTGCTAACCAAAAGCTTCAGTTACTTTAATTTTTTTTACTGAGCGTAAATCATAAAACTTATAAAGTGTAATATTATATCGTAGCTATCTAGATTGTTAGCCGAGTTTGAAAACCTTTAATAATTGATAATACCAATATATTGGAACCTCAATGATATTTTTGATCACGATACATAGTTGAATCATACCATCTCACTTTGAGGTTTAATTGTGTGTGCGTTAGTATGCCGTTTTTGAAGTTCGAATGTTGAGTTGGTAACCTATTTACACCCCTTTACCTATAACATCATTGGAGAGCCACGTAGAGCTCTACATAAAAACTGAAAGTATACAACATTATACTTTAAACATCACATTATTAGAAAAGTAAAATAAATTGTGAAGTAATTGAAAGTCAATAACCACGCTTAGACACTTGTTGCTGTGATGGATGTTGCGGCGCGCCGACCGCCACACCGACCGACTAACCGACGTGATGTCACCGACACTTGCCGACACGCTTAGCGACCGATATTATTACAATCTGGATATTCACCCAATTTTATATCTCCCACTCGAAATACAATGCTTTGATGAAACTTTATTTCGATTAAAATTGACAAATAAAGCGATTTTTCTTAAACACAAACCCTGTTTTAAGCTATATTGTATAGTCTATAATGTGCATAGTTTTCATTGAGCATCGTATGCAAACGGCGGACGGCGGGACACCCTGCATGCTTTTTTTAAATTTCTTCATATTATCTACTTCTAAAAATATCAGTGTCGTATTTTGATAATTATGATGTATCTGTCATGACATACCATTTTTCGATTCATATTGCTTTGTGATAGCTCGTTCAATTATTACGAGTATATTAAACAAAAACACAATTTTTCTTAATAAAATATGGTCTGTACTACTGCAAAAGCGCCAGACACAAGAAACACTCACATTCATCAGAAATGACAGGGTCACTCGCTGTATGTTATTAAAATTCTTTATCGTAGAGTTGCAGGGTTTTCATTTTCGCTCTAGTTTTGTACTGCTCCCTTTTTTATAATTCATTTTTCATAGTTTATTAAAAATACAGATACTTAATAAACAAAATTTAATTCGTAATTTCAATTCCTTTTAAAAAAAATTATCTCACTCGCACAACAATTTCTTTCGATGACGAAGGTAAGATACACATACCTAAGTGCCTGTTTCCTTAATTTTGATAATCACTTTCGCAGTTATATATCCACTTAGTGACACCTCTCAAACTTAAATCTATCAAGCCGATTACGCTTGAGCGTGTCATAGCAATTTATATAGGTAGGTAGGTATTTATAATGCATATTAAGTATGTTTAATGTTTCGAACACATCCACCGTAATTTGTATCATAATTAGTCGAAAACACAATATGTATGTACTCGCTAAGAAACGGAATAATTATAACAGACTTACAGTTACAATGTACAGGAGTAGGCAAATGTGTTTCAGCACATCTATCAGGCGTGACCCGACAATGGAGCCTGTAACTAATTGTGGGAACAAAAACCCGAGAGCACGTGCGTCTCATGAGATGTGAGGGGGAATATAGTACATGAGAACCCACTGAGCGCTCGTTGAAGGGAATCGAATTACATCGAGCGTTACGCTTTTGTTGGTAATGTACGCGTATATACGAGCTCCAATTGATATCCTATTCGGATATGGGTTACGTTTGATACAGCTACACACATACATATTACGTCATAAAATTTTATTTTGAATAGGTTTTCATGAATTCCATATGCATTCAAAAACTATTTAAATTAACTTGATATATAAATCTGTAGAAGGGTCAATTCTGTACATTGAAAATATTGAAAAAATAAATAGCAGGGGGTGTTGCTGGAACCCAAACCCAAATTTGTGATTAAAAAAATTTTTGTCTGTCTGTCTGTCTGTCTGTATGTGAAGACATCACGTGAAAACTAACGGTTCGATTTCGATGAAACTTGGTATAATTATACCTTATTATCCTGGGCGTAAAATAGGATACTTTTTATCCTGAAAAAATACGAAGAAAAAAAATAATCTTAATTTTTCAGTTTTATCCATAGACGTTGTTCTGTAGAACAGCGAACACACGTTGGGTATTATTATAGGCCTACCCGTATTTGAGTCCAATAGATATTTATAAGATGTTATTGTCAGAGTTACCTACTCAAAATGGAGAAATAAACCATCCACGCGAAGACCGACATCCGCGCGGACGGAGTCGCGGGCGGAAGCTAGTACTTAATAAATTAATTTGCTTTTAAAGCATTACAAAAGTGTCTTTACGTTATGCGTTTATTAGAAACGAAGCTGTACCAGAACTTACTTTATCAAGTTATTAATCAATTCTGCCAAAGATTTGTCTTTTCGGCGTGTAATTAATCCTGTCCGTCAAAATTTCGTCGTTCATAATTGAAGAGGCAAAGGGCTGTCGACAAATAAGCCAGCCAGCAGGTCGGCTTGTGAAATATACGGCAGTCGTCGCGACATCGGGCGACCCGCGCGGCCGGCAGATCAGTCCGTCGTTTATCTTCTACCATTTAGGCTCGCTATACACTAACCGTCAGCTGCAACTTCCTTTTTATTAAATATTTAAATAATTATGTGTGATACATTGAATTTCATGCTAAAGGAAATACTTTATGTAATGACATACCCATGTAATAGACGTAACATTCAACAATTTTCACGTATTTAATTGTTTTTAATTTTTATTTTATTAACAAGACAAAAACGGACAAATTAACGTAATATGCTCATTTAAAATTAGGCATCGTGCGTTAACACCTTAAGGGATTATGAAGGCGTGTAGAAAGCCTCTCTTTCGGCGGCTTAATTATTTAGATTTGTTCAAATTTGGCGCCGCGTTTGCGCCGCCCGCCCGCGGCCCCGCTCGCTCGCTACACTCCAGTAATTATACTTCGGTCGCGTCTCGCTCAATCCTTTTAATGGCACATTCACTAATACTAATTATTTCTACAAACGTATAATTCACTCCGTTTCACGTAAACTCAGATCTTTAGTTCTCAAAGGTTCAATTGAAAAGGTGCTTTTGTGTAAATTCCATTAAATGAGTCTTTATACGAGCTTTCATTTGAGACTTTTTTGAATACATGTGAAGTTATTCTGTAACTAATTAGTCTGTAGACTGTAACATCGTATAGAATGTGTACCGCACAAGCTTCACTTCAAAGTAATGCGCAGCGGGAAATATTCTATTCCTTTTTGTATTTTCCAGATATTATACTGTATATTGTATTTGTGAAATTTAAAGAGCAAGAACCTACTTCGGATAAGGATTACTTACATCGAATTAAATGTAAAATTCAAACAATAATAGTTATGTATTCAATGAAAATAAAAAACAAGAGGCACACACTATAGTATTTTATAATAGAGTACCTACATTATTAAAAATAATCAAGAGCATGTTGTATTGCAATTTTTTTTTCCATTGAATTTTAAATAAAAAACATGGTCTAAAATTGACTAAGTGCTCTTTTCATATCGATTTCAGAGCGAAGTGCGGGGAAGAGGGGAGCGTGACCCAATATTTACTCTGCTTTTTAGCTCCAGCTAAGTGTTATTTGTTTGAAGCTTTTTATTTCGCGCTATTACGGCAAAATACACAAACTTCATCGACGAGGTCGGAGTGTGCGATGCTCAGTCATGCGCTACGCTCTGCACGATAAGTGCTACGAATCACATCGTACGCACGAACTACACGCTACGAGTCACGTAGCGCCGTAATTTAGCTGCGCCACGTAGCTATTTGTTGCAGACGACGCAGTTGGCTGAGGTTGAACGTTCAACCGCGGCGCACCTGTTTTGTTTGTTCATAATACTATTATACTTTACTGCCAAAGCGCCCATAAATATCAGGTTCATCGTAAACTGTCCTGAAGCATTTGCTTTTACAAACATATTGAATCTACAAGCTTATCCAATTTTGCCAAAAAAGACGATATTATTTTTCCGTATTAATGACCAATTTGTAAATCATAAAGAATTAATAATATTATCTACGTAATTCAATTCATACCTGACATTTACATTCTATATTTACTACATAAAAATGAATATTTGTAAGGAAATACATGTAGCCGGGTGCCGTTAGATGCGGAAGCTGGCTGTCAGGTATCCGTTTGCGGAAGTCACGAAGCGCGACCACTTCCTGAAGTCGTACCTCCCAAAAGCAGATAGCTTTGAGGTTGAAACGCTCGCCGCGAATGAATTTAATGTATATAATAGCCTCGTTTATAATTGTAATTACGGCGAGGTCCGCGCGGCGCCGAGCGGCGATCGATATCTTCATCAAGGGAGGTTTATTCATGCGTTCTATCAATTTACTTTAAATACAATATAATATAACCAACTTGATTATAACGTTAAACAACAAAAGGATCCGATGGTCATCAATATAGGGTTACCTTTTTCTATGTAAATGTGAATGTAAATTCAAAAAATATGGTAGAAGAATACTATTATGTTTACGATAACAAACTTTGATTTTACAACGGACATTATTTATTTATTTATTTAAAAAATTGTTTGTCTGTAAAGTCGGTTTCGTCGGTTCGGTGACAACGTCCGATTGTGCTTCTTTGTCGCTCGTTCCGCGCTCTCGCTTGCACTTCAAGCCTTACATGGAACGCCTCAGAGCGAGGTAACGCCGCATGAGTCATGTTTTTTCGTGCGTGCAGCCGGCTCTATCGAATTATAAAACGTTGTCACGTCAAAAACATCACATGTCATTACAGGACAATGCCCAATGCGACAGAGATACAATTTACTATACCAAATAAACTTAACTAACTTAAATAACAAAAACACTCTATTCATCAACAAAATTACTTAAACTCTCACAAATCTACGCATATTCCACATGCATCCTTATAAAAAAAATAACAACAAACGCAACAAAATCAAACTTACAGCTACATAAAAAATCAACAAAGTATAACCTGAGAAGCCAAAATAATTTTCAACCTATCTCGACTCGAACTAACTACGGGAAAAAAACCATACTCTTTGAAGGAGCACAAATGTTTAATAAATTGCCAAACAAGTTAAAAAATTGTAAAAGTCTAAATGTATTTAAAAAATTACTTAAAAATCACATTTACTGTAATTTAGAATAGTACAGTAGAATTTATGCTTATTTTGTATAATTATTGCATGATAACTAAAACTAGAGAACTAAGTTAATTTAATTTAAGATAGCATGTAACTCATTTTAAGTGAACAAATTGTTCTTATGAGTAATAAAGTCTTTAAACCTAAACCTAAATACTAAATTGAAAATACATACACAAATCAACATAGAAATAGAAAATTTAAATAACTTTCTAACAGATTATCTGTAATATCACCCTTGCGATTATAATATGCATTTTGTATTGAATGGATAACTTTTATATTACTTAAAAAATTACAATCAGTATAAAGTTGGGTTAAATACTGAAGGCTTTAAAAATTAACATAACCTCAAAAATTACTTTCTTCACAACAATATTTATTATAAAATTATATCTTAACCATTATATCTTATCTTAATTATATCTTATAATATTCGGTACCGTTTGCATATTTTATGATTTACATAAAGGATTCGTTTGCACTCCCCTTAACTTTTGTTCAGCGTGGCGATATCGCGTATAGCATTTAGTGTTTAACAGGAAATGATTCAGTGGCGAAGTTGATCGTGTCGAGTTAATGGGACGCAAAACGCAAACAAAACCGCAGCGCAACTCGCGTCTCGCATCACACGCGCTTGAGCTGACGATGCTTCCGCCCTGCGTCCTCCGTACACTTATCTTTTTATTATTTTACTGACTGATTATTTTTTAAACAAAAAACTAAACTATAACAGTTTTTAACGAAAAACTAAAATGATCAGAATTTTACAAAAATTAAATGCGACCAACAAGAAGGTCAAATTAAAGATTTTTAATTTGACAGCTAAATTAGTTGTTATATTAAAAAAAGATTCTTCAAAATCAGTTCACTTAGTCGAAAGCTCTGGAGTCGAGGTAAACAACACAAAAAGTACAGAATTAAAATATACTTTTCAAGTCTGTTAAATTATAAGAAAATAAACATTTTTGACACAAGCGACTTCCATGATAATAGAAAAATAATTATTATGAGAAGCTAACGTTATAGCCTAAGATTTTAACACGTAACATAGTTATGTGAAAGTGGATAACATTGAGAATTTATGGACGAGCGTAGCAACGTGTGTATTTTAATTAAAAACTGTTAGCTGAGAAATTGTGTAAAAGGTGCTGGTAAATTCTGTACAAATTGTAGACTTGAGAGAAGGTTCAGTTGCACTGCACGGTGCAGTTGGGTGTTTTATTTAAATAAAGCTTAAACTAAACCAGAAGAAGACCAACTTAAATTTATAACACATTAAATATCCATATGTAACAAAAATTAAGCAACGCGACTTATAACAAAGGCAAATAATTCAGCACATGGCCGCATATAAATCAAAAATATGTTCTTAAATAATAGCGATGTGGTCTGTACACGCGCGTTGTGGATCCCGGCGCACGTTTTATTGAATGTAATAATGATAATGTATTAGCGCGTTAGATCGCGCGGCGCAGTAATGTCCTCCATAAATTACTGCAAGCTCAGCAAAGTGACGCTTCGTGGATACCTTTATATCCGCGGCTTCGCCTTACCAATGTAATACATTTTACTCACTATAAAATAACACAAATGTTAATAGCCGAGATAGCGCAGTAAAAGGAAACTTTAGCTCGGAATTTCCTAGTTTAAAACTTACTCGAATGAAAATTTCTAATCTCTTAATAGTTTCCGCTGCGGTAAGAACGAACCGCACTGGGAAAACATTTCAAATTGGCGGCCCGTGTCACGTTCATAAACCCAAAATATATTAAGCGTATGTTTAGTTTAACGTTACGTTTCACTTCGGTCTACCGCAAGTCAAGGTACGATGTTTCAATGTAATGTTATTAGCAAACTTCTATAAATTGTATTTAAAGATTTTGATAGAATTAAGTTACTTCAAACATGATGCTATAGTAATAATGCGAGGTTACGATGCGCTACGAGGTGCTACGTGGTGCTACGATATCATTTATATAATGCCATGCTTTACAAAGTAAGACCGCGAAGATATTTTTAATATATGCGAGGAGACCACCCGTCGCCCGAGCACCTGACGTCACGCTGTCACTCCGCCCGTGACGTCACTCTGGACGTGACTTCTTCATATAATTAGCCAGTCTCATTATACACACATGCTGCGGACCCAATACGGTTTTATTAGCTTTGCAAGTTTATGCCAACGTTAAAGTCAACAAGGATGTTTAAAACTACTTAACCGGCGTTGTGTGAGCCGTTATTTTTTATAGAAACATCACAATACATTGATAGTTTTTTGTGACAACACGCTGCGTGAGAGAAAATAGAATTGGGACTCAAAGGAAATTTATTTTATATCAGCAGTATTCCACATATTATAATGCTATTTATTTTTAGTGATTCAATGGAACATTATATACAACAGGTACCTACAGCTGGCGCCACCTGTTCCCAATTTACTCAATATTATTCTATTGAATTATTGAGGAATCCATACTTCAATTCATGAGTTAGAGAAGGAAAATAGGAAACTATAATTGAATTTTGTCATTTGATATTTATTTGGTAAAAAAGGAAAAAAATGCTAATTATTATAAGTACCTATCTTTTTCGTATACGACATTCGAAACATCTCAAGTGTCAATTTCTGTATTTCTTAAGTAACAAAGGTCCGGCTTTGACAAAATGTCGCAAATAATAAGAAAATGTCCCTTCGCGCTTTTGAAGTGAAACAATGTGCGTGGAGCCTTGACACCGACATCTCACACGTGCCTGCACAGGGCCCGGCTCGCTGCTCGCTGCCCGCCCGCCCATGCTATGCGTAGTTTGAACAAACAGCAACAGCATTCCGCTGCCGTGTCAGTACATCGATCTCTCAGTTGCGATTAACATCGGCACATTGGAACAGTTTAAAGTGAAATTCAGCAAGAGACATAAATAACGAGTTGTAACAATATATCGTCGTTCGAAGTGGACATATAAATGTGTCGTCCGCACGAGCGGCCCGAGATAAATGATGGAGCCGGACACGAGAATTGCTCTAATGAAATTTTATCAATCACCCTCCCCGCCCCACCCGCGCTCGCCGGTCCCACCCCCTCGGCCGCCTGATTACACAGTACCACGATAAATGATCCGCCGGAAAAATGTAAAAACGCGTAAACTTATTCGCTTACAGATACTCCATAAGAGTGGAATGGCACTAGGGCCTGCAGCGCGCACGTTACCATGATTATTGCACATTATTGATATTAATGACAGTGAATATGCAGTCAACTGTACCGAATATTATAATATACCTAATTTGAAGTATTAGACCGGGAGATACTGACACAAAATTTCGAGTCATTTGTAACAGGATGGCGGTTCTACAGGGTTCTTAGTACGCAATGACAAAAAGAAAAATGATGGTGTGAACGCTGGTACCGGCGGCTTAGTCGCGTGGGCGTTAGTCGAACTCGTCGGAAAATAGCGAAAGTCAAACGATTTGTAACAGTATGGCACTTATTTTTCCTATAAGTTTGAGGATCAACGAATATAAATACAAAAATTCAAAGATCTAGGTGTTGGAAATCTTCACTTATATAAATTAATAATAAATTTATTTTTCAAGTATGACAGCACTTTTTCCCCCTACTAGAAGTATGGCAAATATAATAATGGTCACATTTTATCAAATACTCTCCAAAAAGCCAAATGCAATACTGGTACAAAAAGATAGGCGAAATAAAAAAAAATTGCAGATTTTCGGCGGTATGGCGACCATTTGGAATCGTCCGAAAAGTATGGCATGGCGATTTTCGTAAATGGCTGCACGACGATGGTTACCTGTGCAAAAGTTAGCTTGGTACAAATGGTTGAATAATTGTTTTTTTTTAAATCAACACATTCGCATCGGTATGGCGGGCTGTAAGTCATACCGGAAAAGTATGGCATGACACTACCGCCTACTTCTTTTTTATGGGCTATCGGTAAATTCTAAAATTTTTGTGTTACAAATCGTTTGACTTTCGCTATTTTTCCGACGAGTTCGACTAACGCCCACGCGACTAACCCACCGGTACCAGCGTTCACACCATCATTTTTCTTTTTGTCATTGCGTACTAAGACCCCTGTAGAACCGCCATCCTGTTATTTATTTTTTTATAATCTTTATTGCATACAACACAAATACAAATTTCACACACACAGACAGGACATTAGATGCAAAGGGCGGCTTTATTGCTTCAAGCAATTTCTTCCAAGCCAATGTTACAAATGACTCGAAATTTTGTGTCAGTATCTCCCGGTCTATATAGATTTTGTAAAATATATTGTCACATAATTCATTAAAAAATTTATGAAATGCAAAATAATGACTATAAAAAGCTCTCATATGATGATTATGTGATATGTGGTGATACAGACTGGACTTTATGATTCACTTCCCATCGGTATAATATTACCTACTTGGCATTACTATAATTAGTATGGTATTACAATATACTTTGAAATATATTTCTTACAACGTGATACAAACATGTATATAGAGCACACTGAACAATGTCAAAACATAAAGAGAGAGTTTAATCAAAAAAGTTAGATAAATTAGCGTCATGTTTCCGCTGTTGTGTTGCTATTGATAAATCTTCGTTTCGCGAAAATGATTTGAAACTCGCAAGCCGCGGCGCCCAACGAGCTCGCAATGCTTCTAACCGTGTTTGATTATTCAATATTAAACGATATGGAGAATCACAAAATCTCATGTAACATTATCATCTATAACTACTGAACAAATTTTTAAAATTCATTAGTAGTATTTCTGAGTGATAAAGAATAGTCTTTGTCACAGATTGATCTGTTATAATTAATGTTGTTGAATATAGTAGTTCAACAACATAATTATTTTATACTACCTACTTAGATCAATCTGGACAGAGCAGGGCGAGTGGCTAGTTCAGATCTAAAGCGAGGTGGTATTTAGGGGAGATCAATAATCCGGCTTATCAGGTGTCTTGTGTAATCCAGACGAATTTCAGATTTTTACTGAAAATTTTCACACGCTTTTGGTAATTTATCAGCGTCACTTTGAACAGCACACTGGTAGCTGCTGCATCGTCGTTTAAATTATAACTGCAAACTACAGGCATCATATCAGAGATCTATCCCATTATAGTAGATTGACTACATTTAACGGCGTGGAAGAAATTGATCATATTATTCATTATAAAATGAAATAATGACCGCAAGCAACTAAAATAATTTTGTAAATTTATATAGTTTAAAAAGTACTAGTGAATACAGACATCATATTTGTCTCTACGGATTTCTAACTGGAGCACCTGATGCAGAAAATAATTTTTTTTTTATATAACTTACCATGAGAAGTTGCTTGAGCAAAACCACGTGCTAATAGCTCGTTACTACTAATAAAATGAATTCTGACGAAGATGTTCACGAAAGGAGCAAGGGGAGGAGGGGAACAATGGCGCGGTGGGTTCCCAAAGTTTATCGTCACCTGATAACGACTGTCACATAATTCTCGATGGTTAAATTATTTTTCAAAATGTCCACAAAGGCGCCATCCGCCAGGGAATACGCGCTATCTCACTTCTCTTATTCGTTTTCATATAAATGATGATCAAACCAGCTATTACTTCTAACCATTACTTCAAATGTTATAACATAAAATTAAAGAGTAAAATCTATTTCAAATTCAGTTACGAAAGAACAATAACTCCGAGATTATTCAACAATAACCATATATTTTCACCTCGGAAGTCGATATTGGCGAACTTCTATAGCTGAAGTCGGCGGATTGAATCAAAGTTCCTCTAACAAAGTATCTAATCTAAATTGCAGCACGTATCGTGTTCACTAATTCCCAAGTTCGGCCCCGCCGGCCCGTGGCCCGGCTTGTGTCTGTGTGTGTGTGTGTGCACACGGGCCGCACACCGCGCCGCGCGCCGCAGTTGTGTTTAAGTTTGCTCGCCTCGTGGCTCGTGGCTCGTGCAATACAAACTAGTATTGTATCCGTTTATACTTCAGCTTCAAGAAGCGCTCCGAGCTCCCTATCATTTACAACGCTCGCAATTAAATTTGTTAAAGGCGCTTCTTCTTGTGGTGATTGTTTTTATGTTATAAATAAGTTTGCTATCTTCAAAGTTGTGTTTTGATGTGTTATTTAATAAAGTTTATATTTAAGCTTGTTATTATTTCCTCGATATAAATGTCCGCTTGCATAGCCATAAGCTCTTTGTGAGAGTTCGACTGTGTCGTTATGAACAAATATATTCGAACGGCCTGAATATCTTTCACAATTCAGAGGATCGACATAATACGTCTTCGAATAAAAGTTAGAGAGATGGAGTTTAAATTGTGAGCTCGGGCTCGTTAAAAGTGCGGAGGCTGAGCGCCTGCAGCGCCGAGTTTGTTCGCAACTTCATTAAAAAAGTCGCGCGATGTTTTTTACACGGCTCCATACAACCAAAACATTTGCGCGCTAATTTGCGAATTGAAATGTTTGTTTCGTTTGCTGAAAGCTGCACCTTCTGCAGCGAAAACTCAATATCGGCGAGGTCCCTCTCGACCTCGACGCTGCAACTCAAATAAGCGATTAAAAGTCGTACTGTTCCCATATTAACATCTCTTGCCTTGGGTAGCTTTTATAAAAATATTTTTGTGAATCTTTTTTATTACCTAACTTTAATGCAATGTAACAACTAGCTATTTGTATATTTGAGTGTTCATTTTAAGACATAATTAGACGAAAAAAGAAAAACTAGTGTAAATATCGTATAATTAGAGTGGGCAGGCTTTCCGGCCGAGCGCCGCGCGCGGGCGGAGGCGCGCAGGGCTGCCACCTAAGAACTGGAACTTGTAAAGCAAGCTAATAATATGAAGTGAATGTATAAAAAATAACAATATTACATCTATTACCAATTATTATTCGCAAACGAAAACCGCAATAATATATTTTACATGACATTTATGAAAATAAGAAACACAGCCTAGACAATTAATCGTATGTTGTAAATTCAATAAATTAGTACGTCATTAATAAGTGTTTTAGATAGGTGTTGGGCAAAGGCCACTCGTTATTGCTACATTTTTAATTAATGAATTTTAGTCCATAGAAAAGTTACATTTGGGGTTGCGTTTTTTAGAGGACGCAATTTTATTTTTGACGTGACAACGTCTTATAATTCGATAGCGCCGGCTGCACGCACGAAAAAACATGACTCATGCGGCGTTACCTCGCTCTGAGGCGTTCCATGTAAGGCTTGAAGTGCAAGCGAGAGCGCGAAACGAGTAACAAAGAAGCACAATTGGACGTTGTCACGTTCAACTATCGTCAGTAAACCGACTTTACAGACAACCAATTTTCTTGATGTGTATTTAATTTGCAACAAATAATGTTAACAATTTATTTTTATCAGATAGAGTTTAAAAAAACCATTTCTACCGCTATTTTCAAGATGGCGGCCGTGGGACAAGGGTGGCGACCCCACAAACTTGTATTATCGTAAAAACTATTTCAACCGCTATTTTCAAGATGGCGGCCGTGGGACAAGGGTGGCGAGCCCACAAACTTGGTTTTAGTTTCACACTGACCCCCCCCCCCTACACATCAAAAAAATTAAATTGCGTACTCTAAAAAACGCAAGGTTAGGCCTAAAAAATTTAACCTTTTAATGGACTATTTATTGCATCCAATAAATGGTAAATACAATACTGAATAAACTTATTTAGATATTATCATCCTAGCATTCAGACCGCATTTTTAGCGTGAACGTATATTTCGACAAAAACTTGTGTATGGTTTTTGCGTACTTAGATATTATGAAAAATAATTTTCAGGATCAATACAAGTTACATACCTTTACCAGTTTTGAAAAACACAGGAACACACTTACTTTCAATAGCTTAATTACGCCACAAAACAAAAACCGTGCACGAACAGAATCTGTTTCATAATAATTTAATTAACATTATAATAATATGACTATTACAATTGCGATAAAATTGCACTGAATACTTTATTTAAGAAATAGCCATTGAGAACACAACTTGTATCGCATTCAATGATTAAAATCGAATGAAATTGTGAATTTCCGATCTGTGATCGAACGACAAAATGTTCTACCCTCCTTGGCATTGATAAATTGTGGCAGTACGCATACTACGCGCACATTTATAATTACATATTTGTAAAAGTTTAATGAATTCTTGGAAATTGTATAGTTAGTTAATATAATTGGGTTTTATTTTTATACGATTACAAATTTGAACTAGGTATATAATCATAAAACATATTCCAATAAATCGTAGTTACTCAATACGACTTATTACGAACGTAAATACAGCCATTCCGAATTTTGTTATTTATTCAGATGTTGCCTATGATCATACCTAATAATTAATCTTTCGTGTTTTAATAATTTCCTGAGTAAGAGGTGATTCGTCTTGTCTTGTCGACGTAATTAAAAGCCAGTCAAAGAACTGCTTTCCTTATTATTACACGAACGAGCATAATTATTACGCGACTAATAAAAACTTATTATATTTAAAACAATTAGTTGTGACTAGACGATAATTTTATTAACACCTAGCTTTCCGCCCGCGGCTTCGCCCGCGTTTTCTAAGAAAAACCCCCATAGTTCCCGTTCCCGTGGGTTTCCGGTATAAAACCTATCCTAATGTTAATCCAATGTTACCCTCTATATGTGTGCTAAATTTCATTTTAATCTGTTCAGTTGTATTTGCGTGAAAGAGTAACAAACACACACATACACATCACCTCACAAACTTTCGCATTTATAATACATATTAGTAGGATAGTAGTAGGATATTCAAGTATTTGTATCATCACTACATAGTATAAAACAAAGTCGCTTTCCCTGTCCCTATGTCCCTATGTCCCTTTGTACGCTTAAATCTTTGAAACTGCGCAACGGATTTTGATGCGGTTTTTTTTAATAGATAGAGTGATTCAAGAGGAAGGTTTATATGTATAATAATATCCATTAAGTAGTGGAGAAGTACTGTTATTTTTGAGGTTTCTAATGTGATGTCGTAAAAAATTACATTTATTCCGCTTACATTGCAAACGCAGGCTGAACCCTACGAGTTTTATCAAAATAATGTACTAAGTATTATACACATTGAAAAGGTCTACAGAAAAGTCCGCGATGGTATATGTCTATCTCTTATGGATAACCCACAATAACTTTTTTTTGTCATTTACTTTTTACGACAAATAATGGCTAATTTTCGAAGCGATTTTAACCAATACAGCATTAATCCTTAAGCAATTAAATACCATGGATACATTGTTCATTTAATATAGATCTATATGGCCCTTTACACCGCATGATTTAAGTGAATATTTTCGAAGATATTACAGATTTAAAAATTGCGGGACGTAGCGTTTGCGGCCGCCCGGCTATGTATTTTATACCCGTGCGAATTGCGATGCCGGAGCGGGCCGCTATATTTTTATACCTATACAACGTTCACAATTTTTCTGTAGTGTATTTAGTATCAGCATTGCACCCGTGCGAAGCCGGGGCGGGTCGCTAGTAGGTAATAAATACTTAATAGATCATTTCGTTACGGTAGACTAGTAGTCATTTAGTAAATATTATATAGTATAATTACAAGGGATTGTTTTGGGCTTAACAATGGAAATCTTAAATATTTCTTTCGCTCAGTAGTACATTAGGTGCGTGTGACGGGCGAGCGGGCGAGCGTGCAGGCGCATTAATCTCTGCCATGATTAATGTAGCACTGTGATGTATTTGCCGTAATAACTAGCCGGAGTTACCGGAGTACGTCTCTCTTAGCCCAATTAGCGTGAGAGCCGCGTGTGAGCGAGCCGCGTGTGAGCGAGCCGCGAGCGAAGGGCGGCGAGCTGAGTCGATTGCCAGCATCCACCGCGGCGACCTGCACGGCCTGCACCGGACGGGTCAAACTTGACACACTTCTTCTCAGCATATTCACAGCTCCAAACTAACACTACTACTATAAACTAAACAGTTCATTTCGTGGCCATATTTTTTTTTAATACCTCATAATTAATGTTAGTATAAAATAAATTGAACTATAATCAGAACTAATAAGGCATGATTCCATTAAAAAAATAGAATAGTAGTCTTCGAATGTTTATAGATCCAGGCTCCAGCTGCAGACCGTCACCGATCCACGCGCGCACAATATCGTTTGCCAGGTGAGAGCGTGTACACGGTACACAACTAAACACGTACTAATTCTCTATTGTAGTGTTAACGCCGTGGCTGATTAGCATACAAATGGAAGCGGTCACAATTATTTACCGCACAATTCATGGAGTGCACTTAAATGTGCATTATTTATATTCAAAGGCAATTTATATTCTGCATTGCGGATGTTATTAGGTTTCTCCTTCCGGCGCCGTGGTCGTGGTCCGAGGGCCGTGGCCCGTAGGGGCCCGGCGGATGGGCGTTTAAGCTAGAGCTCATCTCTAGTTTCTGTAATGTTTCTGGTCTTTGTAATTGTTAATAGCGCGTTGTGTCTTGGTTAATGATGAATTACGAGCTGTGTTAGTAAAAGCTTATATTATAATATCAAAAAATTATTATGGATGCTTACATCCATAATAATTTTTTGATATTATATATTATATATTTTGCATAACTGACTTCGGTTTTAAGACCGTTCAAAACAAAATCAGAAAATGCGTAATAATATGATTAATTTTTATCTAAAAAAAATAAAAACAGACTTCAACACCATGTGAATTAAAACCTAACTTTGTTAACATCTGTATAAATAGATAAAACTAACTAGTGAACTGAATTACACTGTAATAATATAATGTAAAATGTCTGAAAGAGTAAAGATTTCAGCGGCAATTGTCAGTGGTGTCGTGTAGAGCGATAGCAGCTCGGTGGCTGGCGGCGAAACTGCGCCTGCAACAAACATGAATATTCACTACGTCTAGAGTGCGCCCCTCCCCCTCCCCCTCCCCCCGCATACCCCCCGCCTCCGCCCGCATGCGGCCGTATTAACACTTAGTCTCGGCGAGCACTATTTAGCGCAATCTTTATGCTCGAGCTAAGAATGCAAAGCAAAGTAAAATAAGACAAAAAATGCGCATTTTAAGATACGCTCTGCTCTACTTTAGTGGATTTGAGAAATGCAAGTGGACACTTTTCGCTCGTTTTCATTTCCTTACAAACTGAAACAACTAAGAATAGAGACCGCTTCCCAATTGCCCCGCGGTTTGTCCGCGTCTGCAACACTAGCACAAGCTATGAAGTACGCGACTAACAGTTTAACAGCTTGGCCACGGACACCGGCGGCGCGACCGACGGCGCGACCGGCGGCGCGGCAATTCGCGCGGCGCGGTAAGCACGCCACGGGCAAATGCGTTCGCCGCCGCGACCAGTGTAGACGAGGAGACGAGATAGCTTTATCAAAGTTAGCTCGACGTTGTTTGGAGAGTAGCAGCTTTTTTGCTCAAGATTTAATGTTTGGAAGATATAGTGGAGTACACGAATTAAATAGAAATCGTGTTACAGACGGAGAATTCCACCAAAAATATGAAAAATATAGGCATGATGAAAAATTATGTTGCGGGTGGCTAGACTTCCAAATAGCTGGTCTAGCTAGAATTTCTGCAATAAAAGCTTCCGTCTCCATTTTCGCGAAAAAAAAACAAACTATTTTAAATTAAGTTCGCTCCGGGAGTAGTCGCCGCGTCTGCCGCTCGACTCCGTGGCCTGCGCCGTAATAACTCATACATTTGTTTCGATCGCTAGTCGTGCCGCGCGATTCGCTCGGGGAAATTCGCCGGTCGTCTCGCTGGTCGCCGCTGCGCGTGGCATGCCCAGTACATTTCCATACATTTGATTCATTCGCAAGACGCGCCGCCAGTCGCGCCGCGCGAATTTTCGCTATAGCGAATTGTCCGTGGCCAGCACGTAACTGCGATTTAGAAACAGGACCTGGTGTTGCCGTAGTAGCTTGGAATTCAACTTTTAAAAATTTGAACATGCAATCTTCTGTTGTTTATGTTTTCCTCTATACCTATGTATTTATTATAAATTCATTATTGCCATTGAATAACTATGAAAAACTCTTGACTCGTGTGGAAGGTTTATAAGAAAAGATAGAGCCTCAAAAGCTCAGCTTCAAACCCGATGTCAACTAAACTGTTAACGCTGTATAATACTTATTACAAAACGAAAGGAACTTCGTTACAATCGGGTGTCCCACATATTGTGACATCTCAGACATTTTTTTTTATTAATTTTAATTCAGATGATACATCAAGGACAACAACCGGTACCATGCAGGGAGAGCACCGAAACTTAAACAATACAAAACATTTCCAATGTTCCCAATACTTTTTGATTTATTTATAGCCAATTATTATGACTATTTTTGAAGTGAAAACTTCTTTAGCGGCGTTGAGCACTTTTTCTGTAATGGGTATAAAATCTTAAACTCGCGTCGGGACACGTGACCTGATCGAAAAAGCGTAAGACGGATACCATTCCAAAATATCAAACATGCTCAATGTTAATAATCAAGTTTTCACTTCTGCCGGCTCTCCCGGAGTGCAAACCGTCTTTTTTTTATTTATTGATACTCAAAATAGTTTCTCATTCCAGAACAGCAAACGTTTTACTTTAAATTCATGGACAATCCATCGCACGAAATGGCGGGCCACGGCTACAATATTTTGATCGTGAATTAGAAATCCCGATGGATTAATAATTTGCATTTCTACTTATTCTGTATAGACCGGGAGATACTGACACAAAATTTCGAGTCATTTGTAACAGGATGGCGGTTCTACAGGGTTCTTAGTACGCAATGACAAAAAGAAAAATGATGGTGTGAACGCTGGTACCGGCGGCTTAGTCGCGTGGGCGTTAGTCGAACTCGTCGGAAAATAGCGAAAGTCAAACGATTTGTAACAGTATGGCACTTATTTTTCCTGTTAGTTTGAGGATCAACGAATATAAATACAAAATTTCAAAGATCTAGGTGTTGGAAATCTTCACTTATATAAATTAATACTAAATTAATTTTTCAAGTATGACAGCACTTTTTCCCCCTACTAGAAGTATGGCAAATATAATAATGGTCACATTTTATCAAATACTCTCCAAAAATCCAAATGCAATACTGGTACAAAAAGTTTGGCGAAATAAAAATTTTTTGCAGATTTTCGGCGGTATGGCGACCATTTGGAATCGTCCGAAAAGTATGGCATGGCGATTTTCGTAAATGGCTGCACGTCGATGGTTACCTGTGCAAAAGTTAGCCTGATACAAATGGTTGAATAATTGTTTTATTTAAATCAACACATTCGCGTCGGTATGGCGGGCTGTAAGTCACACCGGAAAAGTATGGCATGACACTACCGCCTACTTCTTTTTTATGGGCTATCGGGAAATTCTAAAATTTTTGTGTTACAAATCGTTTGACTTTCGCTATTTTTCCGACGAGTTCGACTAACGCCCACGCGACTAAGCCAGCGGTACCAGCGTTCACACCATCGTTTTTCTTTTTGTCATTGCGTACTAAGAACCCTGTAGAACCACCATCCTGTTACAAATGACTCGAAATTTTGTGTCAGTATCTCCCGGTCTAGTATTATCTTCACCTAAATAATTTAAAAAATCGAAAGTGCTACTAAATAGTAGTCTAATTGAATAAATGAATGTTTGAGTTTGAGTTTTAATACCTATCAAGATTCTTCGTTTTTCAACTGACTTAAATAAAAGTAAGAAATCAGATCGGCCTTTTTTCGTGGGTTTGTTACCTTAAAAGTTAGAACTTTGAACTAGGTGAAACAATGTCGATTACTCTTTTTTTATTTGAAAGCTGTTGCCTCCCGATTTTTTGGTTTAGTTCTGAAAATCTGAAGTGGGTTTATTTTTTTGTTAAAATTAATTATATTTGTGAAGAATTCCTATGATATGTCAGGCAATACTCCTCAATACTGTTCGCAATAGCAGCATTTGTCATAATATGGTTCATCTTAATTAATTGAAAAGTAGAATATCGAATAAATTGAAAAGTGTCAATAGAAAGAAAGAAAGAAAGAAAAGACATTTAATTCAACACACACATAAAGACAAATAAAAATAAAACAGAAATTAAATAGAAAAACACATTGAAATTACGATATAAAACATAAATACATATTAATAAGGTGTGATCCTGTGTGCTGAACAGGGACCCCACTCAGGAATTCTGCGGCTTAAGAGCTGCAGCACTGATTTTCAGTGGTTCCCAAGTTCCCAAATGACGCCTATAGTGGCAGAAAATTAAAAATATGAATAAATTAAAATAGATACCTATACACATATATACACTACATAAATATCAAAACAAAACAAGATTCATCAAAAGAAATAATAATAATATGATTTATTAATAAATAAGTTAAATATTTATATACCTAAGGATAACAGAAAATAGCAGTTTAAAATTAGAAAAATAACCATACGCTAACGAGCCAAGCAACTAATGTTGATTGATTTGCCGATGTAGAATGGATTTCTTAAATTCATTACGGAAGCTTAGTACACTGCATTTATTACGCAATGGTGGAGGCAAATCATTCCAACACTTCGTTGCTCGGTACCTCGGTGCAATACATAATTATATTGAACGCGCACTATCAATTTGGTTTCAAATATTGTTTACTTTAATGAATCGATGCCATTCAAAAAGTAAAGGTGCGATGGTAAGGCTCCACAGGCCCGCGGGGCGGCGAGGGGCGGCGGGCGGCGGGCGGCGGTGTGCGGCGGGCGCGAGCGGTGGCGCGGCGCTCCGGCAGTCACCGCGCTCCGGGACGCGCTGCCGCCGGTCGCGGCCGACTCCGCCCCGTCTGCCCCGCGCAACCACGACGCGTGTATAACATGCTGTGCAGCCACACTGTAATTCTTGTGAATTTCGTGATAAACTTCAGTGCCATGTGAACTTTGTTTGAGAGATGTGACGTGCTCGTTCGGTGACTTCTGACGGCGGATTTCGTGTTATTGTTATGTATGTTCTTGTGTCACAATATCCGATATTGGAAAAGCACTAAATAAACACTTAGGTACACCTCTTAACTATGCACTAGAAAGAATTTATTATGTAATTTTTTACGCTAATAAAACCAATGTGCACACAATATAATATGCAACATGCTATCGTAGAATAAAGAAGAGCACCTAATAAAAATATATAAATAATATTGAACTATTTATTTATACTAGTTTTGGGAGAATAGCACTGTAGCCTGTACTTATCTGAATACTAATTATCACCAAAAATCTTAATTTTATGGGAATAGCCATAAAATATTGGAACTTGGGCCGCTCTACTTGTGAAGTTAATTTAGATACGCAAATGTCAAATGTCCGCATGTAATAAGGTACATTTATGAGGAGGCTCGTGAGGTCGCAAGCGCCGGCTGTCGGAGCCTGTCGGCCTGTCGGCGGCAATTAGCGCTCCCAACAGATAAATCACTTCAAAGGAGCTGCCTCAATTATGTGCTCCTTTGCCTTAATAAGACAGATGTTACACTTAATTATTGTGTAGGAGGATGTTGAATTATCCATTTCTGAGGAATTTCGGTAAAAATATGTCTCAGTATAAAGTATTGTTTAAAAGTTTGTCGACGTCGACGAATTTTGCACAACACCGCCTAGATTATAAATTTATTTATAGTATTGTAGTTTTTGTAGCCAATCCAAGTGTAGTAAAAAGTGGTTATTTTACTATTACAGACACTTCAATTTATTATTTGTATATATGTATAGATAAGAACCTGAGTTCTCAATAAGTCATCAATGTAATTCTCGTGACCGTTAAAGCTGCTTCAATGCATTGTTATTTCAAGTGTCTATGCAGTGGTCAGTGGAGACATAATAATTGGCCGATGATAATAATAATTATTATCAAATGCTTTTCGTAACTAGTTAATTTATGTAGACAATAAAATAACAACAGAATTGGCGCCAAAAATGTATAAACCCTAGTTTACAAAAAGCACGAGAGAATATTTTGAAAGCGCCTTTGTGGTTAGAAGCACTTTTGAATCGTCAAAATACACACCTAATTGAATATTTACCACCGATTCGGAAAGTAGTTTCTATAGAGAAGAGCCGACAAGAATACTTATCTGTATTTGCACTTTTATAATCATATCAACTTTAAATTTTAATTTTTCATAGTAATTAAGCCTACTGTCTGTCCTTTGGAATTCGGAATAAAAAAATACATAGGTTCAATCACTATAATATTATATAAGTACTTAAATGTAATAGTTTTAATGGCGTTTCTCCAAATGAGCTGAATGAAGTATGAATGAAGTAGCTGTCTTTAAAATCGACACCTTGGCCAGTGACTCTACCCTTATTAGTTGTTGATAGGTAGGTACATCTTAGCTGACACTTTCCTATACGAGGGAATGTACCCTTACCTTTTCACTACATACCTGAACTTTAACTAAAATAAGACTTACAGACAAGAACTGAAGCATTGAACTAAGCCCGCGACTCGTTATTGCTGCGAATAGCAATTTTGTCACTGAAAGTGGAAACTGAGACTCAAATTATATTGACTAGTAATGACTACTAAACGTGAATCGACTAACCGTATTTAATTATAATTTTATGAACGGTTTAATAAATAAAGATACCAGCTTGATTGAAGTGAATTACTCAAATCAAATCAAACTCCTAGTAATAGTAGTTAGGTACTTTAATCGATTACACCTTGTTGATACAGCAAACGTATTTATGTAATTTATTTCTTCAGCTAAACATATAAGTAAGTATATTATGCCTTTTACAAGTAAATTAATTCTATTCTATTCTAAGTAGACCCTGAAATTCCCATCTTTTTGATTCAAATATTTACAAAAACAAAACCTCTTTAGCGCTTTAAGTCTTAGAGTCTTAGCTTAACTTCGGAGAATAGGATTAAAGTTTATTAGTTTAGTATTAAACTTTGTTTGTTGCTTTAGAACTGCGGGATATACGAGGATTAAAGAAAATTTAAGGGTATAGTGAACACGTCCAGACACGCGACTCCACTTTTAGACGTAAGATTATAAACAATGTTCATATTCTCATTTCTCACTAAAATGCTTCGTGTTTAATTTTGCCTGCACCGGCTGCTCCGAAGTCCGAACACCGCCAGAGTTGCCGCACAGTCGCTCGGCCGGCCGCGGCGGCCGCGTGCGGCGTTGCCAGTTTGCGTTTCATAAATGAAGCGTACAATTAATGCCTAATTAGTAAATAACAAAAGCGTTAAACAATGTATATTTTGTATATTATGCTCGAGTTTAAGCAACGCTCGCAGCTTAGTGACTGTAAGGATGTTTTGAATTATGTCGCAATGTTTTTAAGAGATTCATTGTGGCCATAATATTATGTAGATGAATTCGTATTTTTGTGCAAATAAGTAATACTATATCGCCTAAACATTAAGTGAAGCCTAGTAATGGCGGCGAAACAGCCATGTGTGTGTGCCATGTTGCCATGGCAACAGCTGTCCTGTTGACAATGGCGGCTGTCTTTTTTTCTATAAATTTTGCCGTAATAATTTTGTCATTAAAACATAAAAGAAATAACTTGCTTCCCTGTGGAATGTAATCCCTTGTGTTTTGTTATTTAAAATTGTACTGTTGCGACACCATTTAACCACGCAAGACGGAATTTTAAATATTTTTTGTTAAACAGTGACGCAGTTAATCAGTCAGTAGTTCACGACGTAATGGCGGCCGACTAGCTTACTATGGTGAGAGTGTGTGCGTGTTTATTGTCTTCATACGATCGCTAGCTTACTATGGTGGCTTCACGTTGTTTGTTCGTAATACGGCGTCCGTCTTTTTTTATACGTCCATGTATACAGGGTGTAAACGTTACGAAATGCCTGTGCACTAATGTAACATTTTTTGGATAATTCTCCTTTTATTTTTTAAAAAGTTATTATTGTCGTATTTCTCATTAGGTGGAGTACTATCGATATCAATTTAATGTTGTATGATATCTGCAATATTTACGGAATAATTACCTGTGCTCACTTAACGATTAGGTACACCCGGTATATTATTATCTGGAGAGATATTATAGGTCACTATTTAACCCCTCAAATAAGATGAAATGTTTAAAAGCTACAGTCGCTGAATATAGCAAGTAAGTAGAAAATTCCTTAAAAATAATTATACTTCCTGCTTGTTACGTAGCCGCATGCACGTTAAAAAAACTAAATTGACATGACCTTGACCTTATACGCAGCGCACAACCACAGTTGACAGATATAATATTATACTACGTACATACATGCGATACGACCTTCGCAGTTAATTAATTTCTTTAGCCCGTATTATGCGTAGCCAATTGAATAGCTATTTATTTGTTAATAAGTAAAATAAATAAGAAATTACGAACATTGTGGCGAAGGGTTGCGCATTGATTTGCGAGTACATAATATGATCATTTAATCCTACCACATGGACGCAAATTGATTTACGAGTGATACATACGAGTGTCGAGCCTGTGCTGCTCGCTGGCAGAGTCAATCAACCGCAACTCTGCGGAGCGGCCGCTTTGTAACGCGACAGCGATTGTGGATATCTACTTTTATTAATATAATTGTGAAGATGAAACATTTCATTTGTTTGCACTAAATAATTATTATTAGGCTTAGATTAAGGATTGGTCTCCGCGCGCGCGCTACGACTAGATACCGCCGGCGTACTTGAAAAATGCGGCAACTAATAGTACGCCGAATTCGGCGTACCCAAGCCAGTCGTGTCACAAGCATTGTGTGGAGAGGGCGAACCGATAGTTTATAAAGATTTTGAACAAAATCTGAAGTAAAATGCCTATTTGTGTCATAAAACTATTTAATAATAATACAACAAAAAATAAGAAAGACACTGGGATCACGTACCATCACTAAGTATCGTATTATTCGAAATTTCTCCTTTACTTCGAAAATTTTTTCTACGAAAATACGACGCCATTCAGTGTTGCCGTACTGCATATCCAAAAAAATACACGTGGTTGAGGGAATCTTTTAGCAATAATTTGAAGTTTTTTTTTTCAATACTATTACTAACACATGTATAAAAAAGTATAATAACAATAATTTATTTCTGTTTAACCATGTTTAACTGGCTTAATATAATATGTTTTTTTTTTATTTACGCTTTTTTACTTTTAAACGACCTTTGTGACTATAGTATAGTAGCGTCGCAAGTGGATTTAAGTCGCATGTTCATGGATTCGATTTCCGGCCAGGTCAGGATGAAAAATATTTTTCAAACTTCTTTCCAAGATGCCAGATTTCCCATTTATGAGGTAAAATTTATGTAGCTGGCAGCCCAATTCTTCACACACACTAGCGTCTTTACAAATTGCCTAACACACACTACAGAAAAGAGTTGCCGCACTCACAGAGCTATTGTTTTTAGGTGGGGCGGTATCTAGTCGTAGCGCGCGCGCGGAGACCAATCCTTAATCTAAGTTATTAGGTTTTAAATATGAGAAAATTCTTTCACCAGCAGCTCCGTTACCCCGTCCGTTTGAGTGGATTAGTATATTTTTGTATTTGTGTCTATTCCTGGTCGCTCACTTAGAAAAATTACCTATATTATGCACAATGCTACATGAATGTTATCTAGATATACCTACATAGTATAAAACAAGTACCTATTCTTAAGGCGCTGACTCCACGAGCGAGAAAATCGCGACGAGTCCGCCCTTATATCGTCGGATAATCTCCACGAACGAGCGATAATTCCGCCGCGTATCGTCACGAGTCGTAACGGAATCGCAGCGTTTCCGCGGCGACTCGTAACGGTATCGTCACGTTTCCTTGAAGAGAACTACGAGAAGACCAGAGGCAACGCTGAAATGACGCTGCGTTTGACAGCGGGCCCGCCGCGCGCTCGTCGCTAGCCCGTTGCTAGTCGCGGCGGGCTAGCGACGATGTAATGACGTTTCGCGCGCTCATTGCCACTCGTCGCATCGCGGCGATAATATCGCCGAGTGGAGACGGTTCCATAGAGAGTGTATAGAAATACGTGGCACGACGATAATATCGCCGCGATTCTCTCGCTCGTGGAGTCAGCGCCTAAATATTTAAAAGCTAGGCAACCGATTTTGATGCAGTTTAAATCGATAGAGTGATTGAAGAGGAAGGTTTTAGTATATTATTTATTAGGTTTTAGAGAAAGCGGGCAAAGCCGCGGGCGGTAATCTAGTTATATAGGTAATCTCCTCTCACACAAATTCTTTAAAGATCACCGTAAAATGTGCCTAGAGTAGTCATTGGAGACGTGTCACGTGATGTTTGACAGTGACTCGTGAGAAGTGGCCGGCGGCGGCCGCGGACTTGTTGCCAGTTTCGATTTTATTTTAACCCAAATAGCGAAGTAGGTCGGATTGCTTTTTGCTTTCTTGCTGCAGACGGCAATTCAGCCATTTCGAGTCTAATAAAGCTATGTTATAAAGAGTATCTATTTATAATCGTGTAAATAAAGTGTATCATCGGATTTTATAATATGATTAGTTGGACCCCAAAATGATCACGGTGCAGGTGCATGCTTAAATGAAAAAGAAATAGCCATGCTTCATAACAGTTTATTGACTCGAAAAACTTAAAGTTAATAAATGTTGGTACTGTAACTTTTATTCACTTTTCTATGAAATATGACGTTTTATAAATTACTTCTGCCACGCGATTACAGCATTCAAGGTCATAATTAATTGAGGATTTGGGAATTACAATATTTAATATAAGTACCGCGAATTATTCAGCAAATAATCTCCATACCGTAAAGCATGAAACTGGGTGGAAATTATCTATGTAGAAGAAAGCCATAGTTGGAAAGTTCAGGGAATGAACGCACGTATTATTCTGTTCCAGCGAGGATGCAGTAGCAGCAGCTGCGGCCGATGGCGCCCGCGCTGCTGCTCGCGCTGCTCGCCGCTCTGCTGGCGCCCGCCGGCACCCTGCGTATGTTTTTATTTTTATTTTATTTGTATAAGAACATAACAGTCATACATGATTTCATATAAAAAAAGTTCTAAAATTCACTACGACCACACAACATGTTCTATTATTAAAAAAAAGAAAAACAACATATAAAAAACAAGCCTCATGCAAATAAACTAACCAATCTACCTATATAATAAGAAAAATATTAAATAAAGCCCACATTTCATTAGAAAATTAGAAAACTAAAAAATTTAAATTATACAAATTACAAATAAGCTACATAAAATGATATTTCTTAATTGATTTCTATAACTATCACAAGAACATTGAAAAATATCGATGTCTAATAATTTATCATTATAAAATTTAGCTGCTCTTTTTAAAAAGGCATTATTGGCGTAATTTGTTTTACAGGGAGTGACTTCAAATGTGTATCTGCAACGTGAGGAAATTCTGGGAACTCTTAATTTTATTTTTTCCAATAACAAGCCTGAATCAGTTATGCAATGTATGATCTTATAAAGAAACATCTGGTCCAAAAATAGACGACGCTTTTCCAGTAAATGTATTTTATGTTTTTTAGAAGTAGTTTCATAATTGATAAAGATATTTCCAGTCCGATATTCTAAAGCTTTTAGAAATTTCTATTCGAGTAATGTGGACATTGTAATAAGGGCTCCATGCAGTAGATGAAAATTCAAAATTACTGCGAACTAAAGCGTAATATAATATTTTATAAGTTGACGGTTGTTTAAATGGTTTAGCGAGACGAAGTATCATTCAGAGTTGCTTATAGGCTTTAGAGATTATGTATTCCATGTGTAAATTAAAGCGTAGTTTTGTATCGAGAATAACTCCTAGATCTCTTGCTTCCGTGACGCGTTTTCTGTTGAATGAAATTATTTGACATTTATCAGGGTTAAGAAATAATTGATTGATGTTTCAGAATAATTCAAACTTCTCTAAATCTGATTGCAATTTTAAACAATCTTCAAGTGTATTAACTGTCATAAAAATTTTTGTATCATCGGCGTAAAGTAGATGGTGTGAATTTTTAAAACAATAACTTATATCGTTTATATAAACAGTAAACAAGAATGGACCCAAATGGGAACCTTGTGGAATACCCGAAGGAATCTTTAGGAATCCAGAAGTGTAACCCTTAAGTGCGACAGCCTGGCTTCTATTAGAAATATACGATTGAAGACAGTGGAGAAGGTCACCGTGTATACCTAACTTGGATAATTTCATTACGAGAAATGAACGAATGTTCGCTAACGTCATGCTATAGACGACATACATAATCCGTAACAAATGTTTACAATGATATTTCCTTAACTCAGCAGAGCGCAGCGGTCGCGAGGCGGGCGAATCGACGACGAGCTTCGGCGTGGGCAGCTTCCACGTGCCGGCGCCGCTGAGCGAGGAGGAGGCGGCGGCGGCGGCGGCAGAGGCGGCGGCCGAGGCGGCGGGCGTGCCCGCGTGGCGCGAGCTGTGGTACGCGTCGCTGGAGGCACTGCACCGCGAGCCCGTGCTCAACAACACGCAGGAGGACGTGCTGGCGCAGCTCGGCGGGCTGGCCTTCCTGCACTGCCCCGTGCGCAACCTCGGCGAGCGCGGGGTGAGCGAGCGCCCTTCCACGCGTCTTGTTCCTACGCGCACATCGTCACACTATCGTAACACGTAATTGTTTATTATGAATGTTTCAGATATCATGGGTGAGACGACGGGACTGGCACATAATCAGCTCCGGTGTCTTTATGTACACCAACGACGAAAGATTTCAGGTTTGATTCTTTTTCTATTTTCATAAAATAAACGATGAACTTTTTTTATGTTGTATATACATTGATGATACTTGATGTCATAGGTACTGCACAGCGAGGGGTCGGACGACTGGATCCTGCAGATCAAGTACGTGCAGAAACGAGACAACGGCACGTATGAATGTCAGGTTTGTTACTCACTTGTCCATGTCGCATATTAAAGCTGATGGCCTGATTTATTTTTTTCAGTTTATACATCCAATATAATAAAGAGTAGCTATCACAGTAGTGTACAAAAATTATAGGACGTATGGTTTTTCTTTCACTGATACACACACATCAAAAATACTCATAGGTATCTCTTTCTCTATTTCAGTAGGTACGAGAATGGTACGGAGGTCATTAATATTTTGATGAAGTGAATTTTGTAACGTATGTTGTCCGGCAGGTGTCGTCGGGCGGCGGCACCCTGTCGCGCCTGGTGCACCTGCACGTTGTGGTGCCCGAGGCGTTCATCCTCGGCGCCGACGAGTACCACGTGGACGCCGGCTCCACCATCAACCTCGTCTGCATTATCGAGAAGGTACTCGAGCGATGCCATCTTATCTTCGCTTATATCGGTCGCTTTAGCAATACGAGTACAAGTTCATAATACATAATATGTGTGTTCGTATGAGGATTTACAAAGTATTATGCCAACCTATTATAACTTACTGCGTCTCGATCTGGGGTTCTGCTCCAACCTCTGCTCTTATAAGACTCGAAAGAGCTCAGAGATCGGTACTTAAAGTCATGTTAAAAAAACCCTTTCGTTTCCCAACCTCGTCACTCTATTCTGAATCTAAAGTTCTAAGTGTTAGACGTCTTTTCATTCTGCATTCAGTCCTTAGGATATATAAAACAGCTTCATCTAATCAACCATACTCAAATAACAGGCGAAATAACTTACAACTCCCTAGATTGAATACTTCTTTTGCAAAACGTGCACCGAATTATATGTGGCCACTTTTATACAATAAAATCAAGAGACACTTGGACCTCTCTAAAAGTAGTTACATTACTAAAGACATGCTAACGAAATTGCTGCTCTCCTGGGACTATGATAAGACTGAGCAATTTGTACGACTTCAACTTTTTTGAATTATACTAGTTACGCGACGCTTGATGGGCCAGTGCTGTTGTGTTCAATAAGTATGTGACAGGCTTTTTGAGTAGCTATTGTTGTTAATTTAATTTGACATATTTGTTTTTCCTTCTATTCTTTTCTTTTTTTTTTAATTTAATTTAAATGAATTTAAATATAAATAAATAAATAAATAAATCATTTATTGCATAAAAACATGGTACATACAAAGATATTAAGATGAAAATTAAGGAACATTCATGTTTTTACTATAGTTACATAGCATACAATAATTATTATTAATTCAAAAAATGAATGAGAATGATAAGTTAGTTACAATTTAATAAGACGAGTCAGGAGTATTGTCAGTTAAAATTAGTTTTATACATAAATCATAGTCATACAGTCAATCAAATATCAAAATCATTATTTTATATTATTTATACATTTTTCATATTATACAGAAATTCATTTAAGTTGTAAAAACAATTCTCTAACAAGTATTTAATTAATTTATTTTTAAATCCTGGAAGAGGAACCCCTTGCAGGTCTTTTGGAATTTTATTAAATATCTGAATACCTATGTAAGGAACATTTTTTTTGTACAAAGTTAATTTAGGCCTCGGTAAAAACAATTTGTTTGGATATCTTGTTAATTTTCCAATTTCTTTATTAAGTTTAAAATATTGAGGATTTTTTTTTATGAAAATACAAATTTCTTTGATATATATACATGCAAGAGGCAGGATTCTCAAGTTTTTAAAAAGTTCCCTACAACTCACAGTAGGCCCAACATTACAAATAGCTCTTATGCACTTTTTTTGTAATTTAAATGCTCTGTCAAACTCAACCGAATTGCCCCAAATTATAATACCATATGACAAGACTGATGATACATAGCCGTAGTAGGCCGTTATCGCTGCTTCCCTTGATATCGTCTGTCTTAACCGCCTTATTACATAAACAAATCTATCAAGCTTCGTGCAGACCATATCAATATGCGACTTCCAGTTACAGTGTTTATCATAGATTACCCCAAGAAATTTAGCTGTTTCGACTTCTTGTATTATATGTTCTTTGTATTTTACTGTTAGGTTATGAGTTATTCCATTATACGGGCAGAACTGAATAAAATTTGTTTTTTGTAAATTTACTTGAAGATTATTGGATTGTAACCAATGTATTGTTTTTTGAAGTATATTGTTTATTTCTGTTTCGTATGTATTAACATTGGTACACTGCACAAAAATAGTCGTATCGTCCGCATACAAAACACATGGACAGTCGAGATACATTGGCAGGTCATTGATATACGTCAAAAATAAAAATGGACCTATTATACTGCCTTGAGGCACACCTCGTTCAATGTTTCTGTACTTAGAGCAGTAAGTGCGTTTCAAATTTCCATCAATTTTCGTAATTTCAGTGCATTGTTGTCTATCACTCAGGTACGAATCCATTAAGTCATATGCTTTTCCTCTTATACCATAATTATAAAGTTTATAGAGTAACTTGCTATGATTTACGTTGTCAAATGCCTTAGACATATCAAGCAATAGGGCATTAATGGGTATTTTGTCATTAAGACTGTCCATTATAAGTTTCGTCATATTAAAGCAAGCTAATGTCGTGGAACTACCGTTTCGAAATCCAAATTGCATATTTGAGAGAATTTTGTTTTTTTCAAAAAAGCTGTTTAACCTTTTAATTATAGCCTTTTCAAATATTTTAGCTATGATAGGTATCAGTGTTATGGGTCTATAGTTATTTAGATCTCGGGGATTATCTTTTTTAAACATTGGTTTTACTACCGAGTATTTCAACATAGTAGGATATATACCTGTTTCAAATGAAAGATTTATTAAGAATGAGATTGGATGGCTTATTATTTCAGCACATTTCTTTAAAATACCGGTTCTTAACCCATCATATCCAACGGCGTTTGTATTATTTAGTGACATAATTATCTTAGATATTTCACATGAGTCTGTGGGCGTTAAGTAAATTGAATTCATTATATTATTAGTATTATTGTTAAAAATCTGTTTATGAATATTAATGTCATCTTCTGGCTGTAAATTTATATTATTTATAAAATAATTATTGAATAATTCGCAAATGATATTTGGTTGGTCAGTTGTTAATGTGTTCGTTTCAATGACATTAATATCGTTTTTGTGTTCACACTCATTTATATTCTCTTTTATAAGATTCCACGCAGCTTTGCACTTGTTATTATGATTATGAATATATTTTAAATTATTGATTCGTTTTGAAGTGTGTATGCATTTTCTAAGTAGTTTTGTGTATTTTTTTAACTGTTTGTCATGATTTGATCTATTACTCCGCGATAGCATGTTAATTATGAATAATCTTCTTTTAGTCAGACATGATCTTCTAATTCCTTTAGTAAGCCAGCATTCCCTTTTGGATCTATTCTGTGATTTTATTTTAATAATTGGAAAACATAAGTCGTAAAATAACTTAAAAATACTATGGAATGCATTATATGCCTCATTAACATCTTGAGCATGTTCGTATGTTTCAGTGAATGAAAGCGATGCTACAGCTTGTAGAAATTTTCTAATATTATCTTTATTATAATCTCGTTTGAATTCAAAGAAGGGTATCGCTATCTTTGTCATTTTTGTTTGAAAAGTCAAGCTTTGTCCGGTTTCATGGTCAGAGAGTGAAAGTAAATGTGTTTGAGCATTTGCATTTCTGATATTACTAATTATTAGGTCCAAACAAGAAGATTTCCTTGTGGGAACGTTGATGTGAGATTGCAAGTTATAATTATTAAGTAGACTATTTATTTCACATACTATTTTACTTTGTTTAAGGAGATCTATATTCCAGTCACCGCATAGTACCAGTTTACTGTTATTTTTACTTTTCTTATAGAGAGTATTTAAGATAGAATCTAATTTATTAATAAATATGTAAGGATCGCTATTTGGAGTTCTATATATACAGATAATTACTAATTTTAACCGTTGAATTTCGATCCCACAACATTCAAAGACATCTACCGTAGCTATTTTGTGTAGCCAAGTAATTTCTTTAAATACTATATTATTATAAACTAATATACAAGAGCCACCCCTATTTTTTGTCCTTGAGTATGATGAAGCCATTTTGTAACCTGGAATTTTTAATATACTTTCACAACCTCTTTTTATAAATGTTTCCGTTAGGCAAATTATATCAATATTTACATTATGACGTAAATCAGTTATCGATGCATATATTTCTTCTGCTTTATTAATCGCACCAGCAATATTTTGGTGAAATATTGTAAATTTATGATCGAAAAAGCTTTTCCGTATTATTACTAATTGGCAGGTCTTTATGGTCATTTGATTCTTTCATATCAGTTAAATGTTCAGGTGAAGCACTGTGTACCATATTTTTTTTAATTATTTTAAAGTAGTACGTAATTTTGTTTTTATTATTATCAGTTGTTTTTATTTGATTTGGTTTTATGTGACACGGCTTTCTTAGTTGCATCGCTGTTTTAAAATTTAAGTAAATGTTTTTATAATCTTCCCTGTCTATATTAAAATTGATTATATTTGTCATTTCATGTATATATTCCCTTAAATTTCCGCATTCATTCCCTAATCTAAGAAAGGAGCAATTTTTAAAAAGTTTTACCAGACTCGATATGTGGTTGTTTAATAGAGTCGTGTTCAGGTAATCATTCCTGGATACTTGCAAGACGTAAGTTTTAACGTGATCTAGAATTTTTAAAGCATATCCGAGTTCAGTTAACAGAGCAAATGGATTACGATCATTGGCACCAGCGGCCAAAATGACTATATCATGTTCTTTTATTTCGTATATTGTATTAGACATTTTAAGGCTTTCATTTGATAGTGCATAAGGCTTTACAAAAGATACTACGCTATAATTATCATTCCAATGTCCCTCCCTAGATTTTATAATTTTTGTTGATAAACCAATTATTTGTTGGTCCCCAAATATAAAAATTTTTGCTCTTCTATTTGTGTTAGGATAATTATTTTGTTGTGTTATTTTAGAGTTAATTCCTTTTTTTCCAGTTTCGTCGTCACCTTTGTTGCTATGGCCTTCCGGTATATTTTTTCTTTCTGACGTTAATATTTGTGTTGAAGTTGTATTGTTATTGTTGTTTTTAATGTTATCTTCGTCTCCGTAACTTAGGGTTTTATTGCACTTACTTTCTGATAATGTTTTAATTGACACTCTTTTAGTATATTTTTTTAGAGAAGTTCTACTTCTTATAGTTTCAGATGAATTTTTAGGTGTATGTGTATTTGTAAAACTGAGTTTGTCAAATAAAGAAATTTTATTTTTATATTTTTCAACTTCTCTTTTAAGTTTTATATTTTCAAGATTTAGGTTTTCTACTTCTGTGTGAGCTGATAGTAGTTGCACACGCAGGTTTTCTATATCAAGTTTCAGGTTTTGTATTAATTCCGACTCCACATTTAGGTTAGGTAAGGATTTTAGACTATCGTCTGATTTGTCACTGAATGATAACATCTCCTCACTATCATACATGTTTTGTAGTGAATTAATATTTTCCAACGACCTGCTTTTGTTCTTTTTTCTGTATGTTATATTTTCAGTATCCATTGTAAGTATGTATTTAAATATTATGTATAAATATCTTTTTATTTTATTGTAATATATACACACACATTTATTATTTGTATTCGTTTTCAGCAAAGTTATAATTATCGAAAGTGCGTGTTGAATTCAAGAGACTGTAATCTGTTCTTTATAGATAAATATATATATCTTTTCTGTTTGGGTATTAATTTATAATTATATATATTTATTTTTATAATTATTTGATTTTATTTCAATATTTCTTTATGACAACACTTATAATTATTAGTCGAGTCCTTGGTCGAGTCATAGATAATCTGTCTTTCACTTCAGATGTCACTTGTCAGTTGTCACAATTACTTGTCTCAGCGTCAAACGTTAATTTAAATATATAAATTCTTTTTATGAAATTGTTGTAATCTAGTTCTGTATGTGTAAATTTGTGAAAAATATCTTGCGGTATCGAAATTGTATTCCAGTATAAACAAAATAAGTTTGTCAGCGTAACATACACAAAGTTGTTTAAAGTTTATTTAAAGCACCGTTACCTCGTAGTTTAATATTCCGTTTGATCACTTAATTCACTGTAGTTTGTCTTGTCTTCATTTTCACAGTCGTATTTAGACTCAACGATGATGTTTATTAAATATTTTTAACTCGATTCACACTATTACTATTTTTAAAGATTTTTTGAAAATAGATCGAACCTCTTCTGATTAATGACAGTTGACAGTCCAGTAATGAATTAAAATAATATTTTTATGTAATACTTGAATACGAATTTAAATATTAACCACATAATCTATGCCGCTCTGTTATAAATTATAATAAATTGTTAATCATTTTTTGGTCCCGCAGGACAGGCTTCGCCTAGTGCGGGAACCACAGACATAGATAGACTACGCAAGTACCGCGATCTGTATGAAAACCAAGCGTGTCATATTTTTTGTACTGACCTTGACGCGTTATGACGTCACGAGCGCTTTTTAGTGATGGTAATTTCATTTTACGCTAAATCGATTAGGACGCCACTCGCGCGGCGATTCTAGTATCGTCCTATCCCATCGAAGTAAATCGAAAGAAATCAGATCAAACTAGATCTATGTCTAAGAGGTAATAATTAAATAAATGAATCGTAATCGATTACTAAATCGATTCAAGACAGAAAAATGATAATTACCATAGACAGAGGAATGATAAAATAAATTTATAAACCTTTTAATATTCTAACAAGTAAACTAATGTGTTTTAGCTTTTTCTTACATATGCCCATTGAGTTACCGTGTACTACGTACTAGAGAGGCCATCGAAAGAAAGTAATGAAACTGTCAATCAATCAATCTTTATGTCCCGTTGCATCAATCCATTTTTCTTTTATGTTCGGGTTACTTGGAAAACTGAAAAAACAAACATAGTCTAAGCAATCAGGAGTTTTCTTAAAACCTCCCAAGATGACACTTTAACTAATGGCGTCCATGTCATAATATTTATTTTGAGTACCTTTGTATTAAAATACTTAAAAGTTCTAGGTCAATCGTATTAAATAACAAAAAAATCTATGCCTTTTTTTCTGAAAAATTGCTCCTTCAAATTATCATTTTTCTGTTCGATTATAAAATCGATTAGAATCGAGAACTGTTGCATCAAATGAACATCACTAACCACAAAATTGGACAGAAAAATGAGAACAGAAAAATGAGAAGACGCTATTCATTGCTTGTTATCATACGACTCGATCTTTACCGTGCCAAGTAAAAGCCGCAATGTATGTCGAATCATTTCGTATGATTTGGTATCCGTGTTTGTCACGATCGTTTTCCACAGATATTCTTTATTTGATTTTAAAATAAATAGTGCATATTCTGATTAGAAAATTACTTACCGGTGGAAGGAAACATCTCTGCTAACTCGGCCACTCACAGCTGTGGAGTTTCTACAGTTTATAACGGCGCAATTCGGCATTTTACTTTATTCAGCTTCACGTCTTTCCTTGGCGAACTGCAAGCGCGGACTGAGTGTAGGCCAGCGTCAAGTATGTTTCATAAACTTAGTTTGGACACGGGAAGTACATACACTCGCTTAGTCTATCTTGATACATGTCTGTGGCGGGAACCAATGAATCTCATAATTATATTAATATCAAATTATTAAATTAATTAATATTGTGAAATACACCATATTGTAATAATCCTGTCTTGTTAAATAAAGGAATTATTTATTTATTTTATTATTTATTCGTGTTCAGAGTCCGGTGCCGCCACAGTACGTGTTCTGGTACCACAACGCGCGCATGATCAACTACGACGCGGCGCGCGGCGTGGCCGTGCACACGGCGCCGGGCGCGCGCACGCAGTCCGCGCTCACCATCCGCGCCGCGCGCCCCGCGCACTCGGGCAACTACTCGTGCCGCGCCGCCAACACGGAGCCGGCGCACATCTACGTGTACGTGTCGGAGGGCAGCGACAAGATGGCGGCCACGCTCAGCCGCAGCGCCAGCGTGGCGTGCCGCCGCAGCACCGCGCTCACGCTCGCCGCAGCCGCGGTGCTGCTGCTGCGCGCCTCCTCCGCGTGACCTCCCCTGAGTTCCGCTGTAAATAGCTACCGTCGCCATTCATCCTCTTCTGAAACGAACATACTCCTGATGTGATGTGTGACTAGTGTTACTTTATCATTTCGAAATATGGACAGAGTGATCAGCGAGGAGACAATTAATGTAATCTCCAGTTAGTTTTTCGTATTGGCTATCGAAACGCTGAAGGGTTATCAGAGCTGCAGTGCAGAGTCGAGACATGTTTTTAAAATATGTTTAATGATTGACGTTGATATTATGTACCTATGTAGGTCCAATGATTAACCTCAAAAATTTGACACGACATGAAAATTTTAATGTTTATTATACAATATATGAAAAATCTTAGAGCCGACAGCGAAGAAAACTATTATTTTAATTTGATATTATTTGAAATTTACACTAGGTGCATAAATGTTAAATGGAATACAACCAAGTTATGTTAAATTTTAACACTTAGTGACATTCTATAACGAATTTGTGAACTTCACTGAGATAATTATAAATTTTGCTCAATGTAAGTCGTTTAGGAGTAAACTGTATGCGGGGTGGACTGCGCGACGCTGAGACGCGCTCAGAGTGGCCCTGCGCACGCACGCACGCACGACGCAGTACGGAGCGCCGCGCGCGCCGACGCACGTCTACTATTCGTTTGTTACTTATTGTGTTATCTTAGCATTGCTAAGAATTACTAGATTATTTAATAATATTATAAGATTAAATTAATTCCTAGTTTAAGATATTATTTACAAAGTTGGGAAAATCCCAACAAACTGTACGAGTACATTGTAACAGTTCGAACCCTTTTTGGTTTCTTTAAACCGATGACACATCTGTAAAGTACATGTAAATAAAATTATAAATAAATGTGGTTTAAATATATTATTATATAACTTTCCTAAGGTTTCAGGAATTTTAACCGTTTTCTTAAGCTCGATATTGTAATATAATAAAATAAATATGTAATTCCGTTTCGTAACTTTGTTTTATTTATTTTTGATAGCGTCGCGTTGTTGTGTAGATATGAGTATGACTAGATGTATGAAGATTAATAGCACTGTAAATACGGAACTATCAAACAAATTTTCGAGCATTTATATGCCTTTTATAAGGCCCTATTATGGTGGATCGAATCTCTCGATGAAAGAAGTTGATACAATTCATCGGATGCATCGGAGCTTACTACGCTCGATCTGTTCTGACGAGTACATTATAAATCAAAGAGAATATACAAATACCACGTCGTAAGAATACGTATTCAGAAAGAAAGCTGGAAACTTATAAGCGCTTACCGGCGCTTGTCAGCGCTGGTAACCCGCGCAGGAAAATATATTATGAACATGCGCCGATAAGCGCTGATCGGCGCCGATAAGCACTGATCGGCGCAGACAAGATCGGACAAGCTTTAACAAGCACTGGTCAGCGCTGGGCGCTATATCTATCTATCTATCTATCTTCAAACAGTTAAGTTTTATAAGTTCTTTATTTAAATATGTCTGAATAAAATGTAATTGTGGTTGTAATGTCATAGCTATGCCATTAACGTTAGTGAGGGTAGATGAAGTTAAATAATTAACTGTTGTAAGTCAATTTATTGTGTGAAAAATAGTCGAAATAAATATTTCTAATATCCAATGCTTCATTTGTAGGGTGATTTGCTCTATTCCAACTTAAATGTGTTGTATTTACAGTAAGTAGTAAAATTTCGGTCGATACCTTCTTTATGGATTACTAGATTTCCGCCCGCGGCTTCGTCCGCGTTTTCAAAGGAAAACCCGCATATAGAAATTTTCCTGACGTATAGAAATTTTCCGGACTTATGGAAATTTTCCTGTCTTTAATTTTCCTTTCTTATGGTAATTTTCCTGGCGTATGTAAATTTTCCTGGCTTATAAACATTTTCCTGACTTATACAAATTTTCCTTATCTTTATAAATTTTCCTAACATATAGAAATTTTCCTGACTTATAGAAATTTTTCTAGCTTAAAGAAATTTTCCCGACGTAAAGAAATTTTCCTGACGTATATAAATTTTCCGGACTTGTGGAAAGTTTCCTGTCTTAAATTTTCCTGGCTTATAAACATTTTCCTGACTTATAAAAATTTTCCTTATCTATACAAATTTTCCTAACGTATAGAAATTTTCCTGACATAGAAATTTTCCGTTTATAGAAATTTTCCCGACGTATAGAAAATTTCCTGGCGTATAGAAAATTTCCTGACGTATAGAAATTTTCCGGACTTATGGAAATTTTCCTGTCTTTAAATTTCCTTTCTTATGGTAATTTTCCTGGCATATAAATTTTCCTGGCTTATAAACATTTTCCTGACTTCAATACAAATTTTCCTTACATATATTTTCCTGGCGTATAGAAATTTTCCTGACGTATAGAAATTTTCCGGACTTATGGAAAGTTTCCTGTCTTAAATTTTCCTAGCTTATAAACATTTTCCTGACTTATAAAAATTTTCCTTATCTATACAAATATTCCTAACATATAGAAATTTTCCTGACTTATAGAAATTTTCCTCTTTTATAGAAATTTTCCCGACGTATAGAAATTTTCCTGGCGTATAGAAAATTTCCTGACGTATAGAAATTTTCCTGACATAGAAATTTTCTTGACGTATAGAAATTTCCCTGGTATATAGAAATTTTCCTGACGTATAGAAATTTTCCTGACGTATAGAAATTTTCCGGACTTATGGAAATTTTCCTGTCTTTAATTTTCCTTTCTTATGGAAATTTTCCTGGCGTATAGAAATTTTCCTGGATTAAAAAACATTTTTGAGGTAAAGAGAAATTTTCCTGGCGTATAGAAATTTTCCTGAAGTATAGAAATTTTCCGGCCTTTGGAAATTTTCCTGTCTTTAATTTTCCTTTCTTATAGAAATTTTCCTGGCGTATAGAAATTTTCCTGGCTTAGAAACTTTTTCTGACTTATACAAATTTTCCTTATCTGTATAAATTTTCCTGCCATATATAAATTTTCCTGACAGAAATTTTCCTTACGTATAGAAATTTTCCTTGTTTATAGAAATTTTCCTGACTAATAAACATTTTCCTGACTTATACAAATTTTCCTTATCTATATAAATTTTCCTGCCGTATAGAAATTTTCCTAACGTATAGCAATTTTCCTTTCTTATGGAAATTTTCCAGCTTATAGAAATTTTCCCGACTTATGGAAATTTTCCTGATTTATAGAATTTTTGTGTATAGTTTTTCCCTGTGGTTTTTCCATTAGGTATAAAAGTTTTTTCACAGGCCGTTTTTGGAATTTATGATCGAAGCTTTACGCAGAAGACATATCTATACTAATATTATTATAAAGAGGAAAAGTTTGTAATTATGTATGTATGTATGGTTTTCACGCATAAACTACTGGACCGATTTCAAAAATTCTTTCACCATTAGAAAGCTGCATCTTCACTGAACAACATAGGCATACATTTTGAAAAAAAATAGAGATCCTTACCAAAAATGCAATAATGTAACCCAAGGTGTAAAAAATTCCTCAATAAAAGTTCTGTCATCGCGTGCGCTGCGGAATCTATGGAAGATAGAACAAAAATAATTTGGAAAATCCAAAAGTGCACGCCTCATAATTTTTTTTTAATAATTATTTATTAATTATTATTTTTGTTTATTTAATAACAATTAAACTACATCGAATCAGACCCTGAAAAATGAAAGGGTTCTATTCCTGAGCATACTCAAGCGTAAGAGAAAAAAAAAAGACTCGATTAGTAAAGTATTTCGGTCGCTATCGTGTTAACAAGAAAAAGGATCCGCACATACAGACACACGGACGTCCAAGACAGAACTTTTTTAAACTGTTTTTTAACTAGTTTAAATAACAAAAATGACATCAAAAATATCATGAATGTTAAAAATAGTGTTTTTTCTTAATATGTGTGTGTATGTATTATCTTACAAGTGCAATGTATGATACATAAAGACATTTTAAGTTTGAAAAATCAGATGTTTTGCGCGAAGTGACAGTAGTACCCACCTCAACGCTTCGCTTATGAGGCGTGCAATAATTTGGAAAATCCAAAAGTGCACGCCTCATAATTTTTTTTTAATAAATATTTATTAATTATTATTTTTGTTTATTTAATAACAATTAAACCACATCGAATCAGACCCTGAAAAATGAAAGGGTTCTATTCCTGAGCATACTCAAGCGTAAGAGAAAAAAAAAAGACTCGATTAGTAAAGTATTTCGGTCGCTATCGTGTTAACAAGAAAAAGGATCCGCACATACAGACACACGGACGTCCAAGACAGAACTTTTTTAAACTGTTTTTTAACTAGTTTAAATAACAAAAATGACATCAAAAATATCATGAACGTTAAAAATAGTGTTTTTTCTTAATATGTGTGTGTATGTATTATCTTACAAGTGCAATGTATGATACATAAAGACATTTTAAGTTTGAAAAATCAGATGTTTTGCGCGAAGTGACAGTAGTACTAGTACCCACCTCAACGCTTCGCTTATGAGGCGTGCAAAATGTTCTACGATAGATATTGATCCATTCTATAATACTATAGAATGGATCAATATCTACAAGAAAGTCCGCGATACCATATTATGTCCATCTTCAGTAGTTATGTTACTACAACAACTTTTTTACGTTTTCAAAGTAAATAGAAGTTCCGACAGTAATCAAACCATGTTATCCATACACATATATTAATCCTTATCCCATTAAATGATGTTTTATTATAGACTGTTTCAATACCAGCAAAATACTTTTTAAATGAAAAGAATTGGATATTCCATTCAAAAGATATTATAACGAATTTTTAAAAGTGTCAATCTACAGAAAATAGTAGGTATACTGTTCGAGCAGGCCGTAGTGCGGGACGGGGTAAAGGGTTTTTTTCAAGTGATTAAAAATTAAACCTATGGTCCGACCCGACCTATAGTAGACTTTTCACTGTCAAGATATCGCTATCTATGCGAGTGAAACCGCAGGGCATTGCTAGTTATTAGTAAAATTATTAGACTCCCGTCTTTATATTTCAATTATTTAAAATTATTCAAAATACGGCTTGATATGAACCACAGCTGTAGACTGTAGTACATTATACATTATCGTAATATCGTGCTTGCGTTCAGTAATTACGGCCGGTATTACCTATATTTATTGTTCTGTGGCATGCCGGACGGTACGCTTTGAACAACGCTCTTAATTTCTAAATTTCTAACAAACAATTAGGTAAACGACATTTCTTAATTTAGAGTTTAGACCAATCAACCCAGAACTGTCTAGGACAAGTAATAACGAATTACGAAACCAAAGACCAAAGACCAAAGACCAAAGACCAAAGACCAAAGACCAAAGAACCAAAGAACTAAAGAACCAACCTAACTTTTAATTTTGGAATAAAATCGATCGCGGGGTCTTCCACGCAGGCCTTCACAGGCCTCGGGGTAACTGTTCGGGGCGACGGCCCCTTTCAGTGGTGGCAACGCCGCCTGCAACTACAGGCGGGGCACTGGGTGGGACCTAATGGTCCGAGGTGTCGTGTCCGGGAGGTGTCCTGCTGCAGTGCGATCGAGCCCGCGTGTTATCGCGGGCGATCTGCTAGCTGCTGCAGGGAGGAATGTCCGTGGGTGAAGCCACCCGCCACTTAGCGAGGTCGAGCCCGCCGGCAAGGTGCCGGGGGGCGCCCATCAGCCAGCGGCGAGGAAGCGGTCGTGTCCTAGGAGACTAGGTCACGTGGTAGGCCTCTTATGTCCGGCGGTCTCCGATGGTATGGCGCGATGCCCTGCAAATGCTGGGATCGCGCTCCGTCGGCGCGCGCGAACATAGAGGAACTCAGGCGACGAACGAAGTCGTCCAGGCTCTCCATGCGCAGGTCCCTGGAGATGACCTGATTCCGTACGAAGCGTGGTGCTCCGGAGATGGTGCGGAGCGCTAGCGACTGCTGCGCTCGCAGCGACTTGCGGTCCGTCTCATTGGTCAGCGCGAACCACGCAGGGGCCGCATAGGTGAGTCGCGTGCGAACGTAGGCTTTGTAAATGCACAGCTTCGTACGGAGAGGCAGGTGAGACGCCAGCATGGGGCGGAGTATGTTCCGCACGGCGCGCGTCTGGGCAACCACGTTCTTCACATGGGGCCGCATCGAGAGTGTCTTGTCAATGGTCACACCAAGGTACTTGGCCGTCGGTGACCATTCGATATTCTCGCCCATGAGAGACACCGGGGGCGGCAGGAGGCGCGCCCGTCCGATGGAAATCGCCTGAGTTTTCCCCACGTTGACCTTGAGTCTCCAGTCCTCCAGCCATGAGGGAAGTGCATCCAGTGCTCGCTGCATCTTTACCGATGCATGCTTGGCGTTCAGCGAGGTGGTAATAAACGCAGCGTCGTCGGCATACAACGCTAGGATGGCTCCGCCAGCGACTGGGATGTCGTCCGTGTATCTGCTATAGCAGACGGGCGACAGGCAGCTTCCCTGGGGCACACCGGCTCGGATGGGGCGCTCTGTGGACAGAGCATTTTCAACCGCCACTTGAAAACGTCTGTCTTGCAGGAAGGTAGCCACAGTCTTAACTACTCGACGCGGAGTAGTAGACGTGGACAGCTTGTAGATGAGTCCGGTGTGCCATACGCGGTCGAACGCTTTCTCCATATCGAGGAGTACTGCAACCGATTGTTCTCGCTTGTTGTAGGCGGCAGCGAGGTGGTGCAGTACTCTCGCCACTTGTAGAGTGGTGGAGTGTTCGGCGCGGAAACCGAACTGTTCGTCGCGTGGCTGAAGGTGGGGCGTCATGTGCAGCAGCAGTAGCTTCTCGAAGACTTTCGAGGTTGACGACAGAAGGGTGATGGGACGGTAGCTCTCGGGTAGCAAGATATTTTTACCTTGTTTGGGAAGTAGGATGACTCGGCCGAGCTTCCACGTAGATGGAAAGTGCCCGGTACGGAGGATTCCGTTAAAGAGCCGCGTCAGCGTCGCGATGGCTCGCGGAGGAAGGTGACGCAGGGCTTCATTGGTGACTCGGTCCGGGCCGGGGGCTTTGCGTAGTTTAGTTCGTCGAATCATCCTTTGGACTCGTCCAGGAGAGAACACGACGGGGTCTTCTGTCGGTGGTATCGGCGGTTCGAAGTAATCCTTCACCTGTCGCTCGATGGTCTCTACGTGCTGCACATTCGCGGTCGTATTAGGCGTAAACTGCGTCTCCAGGAAGTCTGCAAAAATCTCCGCTCGATCCTCGGCGCGGTAACGTGGGGTTCCGTCACCGGCCATGAGGGGTCTAATCGGAGGGGGCTTCCTGGAGAGCTGGCGGCAAAGGCGGTGCATGCCGGACCAGTCATCGCCGGCTCGCTCGATGGCGGTGTGCCAAGATTCGACTGCTACCGTTTCCAGTGCGTCTGAAATCTTGGCTGCCAGAGCGTTCAGCCGCGTCTTCATGGTCGGGCATCGCAGATTTTGCCATAGTCTTCGCAGCTTCCTCTTCTCCTCTAACATCGCTTGTATGTAGGCAGGGAGCTGGGGTTTCTTGCGAGTGGATGCAGCGTCGAGTCTGGACTCGCGAAGCGCATTTGACAAGACTGCGCTGAAGTCCGTGGCGAGTCGGTCGACGTCTGCAGGGCTCTCGACTCTAAAGGACGGAGAATGTTCAGCCATGTGTTCGGCGAAGACTCTCCAGTCTTGGCGATGTTTCGGAGAAGGCATTGATGTTGTCATCGGAGACAGTGTCAGCGTCATGAGGACGGCTTGGTGGTCTGAAATGAGGTGGTCATCCAGGACGTCAAGCGACGGTGCGGCGGCGAGGCCACGAGCAACTGCTATGTCGATGACGTCCGGAGTGTGGGCTGCACAGTACGGGTAGTGCGTTGGGACCTCTGGTCCTAGCACTTCATAGCCGTGGCGGTCTGCGTCGTCCAGGAGGCGTCTGCCGTCCGGGCTTACGGTGTTGGAGTTCCACGCCGTGTGTTTCGCATTGAAGTCGCCAGCGAGGATCGTGGGCAGCGGCGAGTCCAGCAAGGTTCGGACATCAGCCACTGCGAGTCGATTCTGCGGCGGCTTGTAAAAGGCGAACACACGAGTGGGCTGGCGGTCTACACAGATTTCTACGCCGAGGGCGTACGACGACTGTAACTGAGGTACTGGAAGTAGTTGGTGAATGACATTCCGACGGACCAGGACTGCTAATCCCCTGTAAGCAGTCCCGATCGGCGAGGTGTGGTCCTCCCGATAGACATAGTATCCGGAAACCTTCAACTTGTCTACCGGTCGGAGGTGTGTTTCGTTAACCAGGCCGATATCCACTTGACGTTGACAGAGCAAGGTTTTGAAGAGACGGGCTTTTTGCGCTGAGAGCCCGTCGGCGTTCCAAAATGCGATGCGGAGCTCAGACATAAGAGGCACAGAGCTCCGCGATGCAGCCCAAGATCAGCGGTATTGGGTCACGCTGTTCTTGGATAGCCACCAGCACCTGATTAAGAGTGCTGATAACCTTAGTCAGTCTGGGGTCCAGCGGCATCACACGCTTCGCCTTCGTCCCCTGTATGGGGGCGGCGACCACGGAGGGCTTGGACTTCTTGCTACGCTGCGTAGGCTGCGGCGCAGCTGGTGGTGCAGAGCGCGGCCTAGAGGTAGATGCTACCGGCAGAACAGCCGGTGGAGCAGTGGCTGGCGCTGCCGAATGTGGCGCCGCAGGCTGTGCTGCTGGCGGCCGCGTTTGGGTGCGTTTGCCACGCTTACGGCGGCGTTTAGTCGTCGGACCTGGCTGGTTGGCAGCAGCCATGAGCGAGCCAGGTGCATCGGCTTCAGTTGCGGGCGCGCGCGCATTTGTAGCAGTGCGCGCGACGGTGCCCGCTCGGCGGTTGCGCGTCTCCTTCCGGAATATCGGACAGGTCGCGTTATTTGCCGTGTGGGCGCCGCCGCAGTTGGCGCACGTTGGTGGTTCCTCGCGCGGACGCTGGCATTCCTTTGCCGGGTGGTTGTCACCGCAACGCACACAGGCTATTGGCCGGTGGCAATTTTGGGAGGAATGCCTGAATTGCTGGCATCGATGGCATTGCGCTGGCCCCTTTCTGCCGCGCCATGCCTCAATTGTGATCCCAGGCATACAGAGCAGTTCGCTCACCTCATAAATGCCTGGGATGAGGTCCGGAGTCCGCTGCAGTTGCGCGAACATCAGACAGCCCGGCCTACCTGGACGAGCAGGGATTGCACGCACGTGTTCCGGAATAAACCCGAGCTCGCGCAGCTCTGTCTCCACTAGTGCCGGTTCTGTGTTAGCCGGCAGACCACGGATCGCTACTTTCACGCTTCTCTCAGCGGGCAGCGAGTAGCAGAACCAAGAGATTCCGGTGTTGCTCTCCAGCTGCGTAAGATAGCGCTGGATGAGTCGGAACTCCTGGTCTGTCTTTGGTATAAAACGGACACCCTTGCCAAATGGACGTCCGTTAGGAGTGTGCCCGAGGACCTTTTTTAGCTCCCTAAAGTGGGTCGGCCAGTCGGGCAGTGTCTCCACTATAAGAGGGGGGTAGCGGTTGGGCTGTTTGGTAGGTGGCGCGGCGCTTGCAGTGCCGGCAGCAGCAGAGGGGGAAACAGAAGCAGCAGTATCGGTCGCAGTCATAGTCTTGCTGGTCGCGGCGGGCGCAACGACGGCGGAGGAGGTGGAGGGTGTAAAATAAAATTGGAATAAAATTATACTGGCCCTTCAATATATGGACTCGAGAAAAAATAATTATAGTGTGATGCAGAAATAATACAAATAAATTACCGCCATCTATTATCACCTTACTCAAGTAATATTAATTATATCGAACGATCTGTCGTGAACACCATTTAGTCATTTTTAGGACTGTACTATAGAAATGATGATTAAAATAAAGTCTACATTAAATTAATTTTTATCTATTTATGCGTATTATTATGATTACCGATAGATATAATGAAAATGTTTATATTTGGAAACAAGGCCATCTATGCGATGGATGAAAAACTTTAATAAACGCAGCAGCAGTCTGTGATTAAAGTCCACCCAAAAGGTCCGAGGTTCGAGCCCGGGTGGGCATGCTTATTATTTTTTTTATAGTTTATCTGCGAATTATCGACATCAGATGATATTATAATTTATATACCCTATTTAGATGTATTGTGTGGATTTGTAGTGTATTTTTTTTATATTTAAAAACAATTAAGATATCAATATGTAAAAATTAATTATTATTATTCTTTATTCTTGTAAATTACTGTTTTCGGAGGATAGTAGTTATAAAAGGTAGTTACAGCTTATTTTTTTTACATTTTTATATTATAATATAATACATTTAACTACATAATATAACAATTTTAAAACAGAATAATTTTATTTTATTTTATTTGTTTACGTGAAGTTTTTGTTGTTTTTACCCTAAATACTTCAGTAAATAGTTAGACAGAGTGTCTTAAATAAAAATAAAAGTAAATAACAAAATAACTACATAATAATTATTTTTCAACCGAGTTTTATAGTGCGGATTAGCGTTAAAATCTTATCTCTTATATATTTTATTAACCGTTTGATCAATTTCATTAAATTTGGTATGTATAGATGCGCATCCATAAGAACTTTTATTTGAAACTAATATTGTGAAAATTTATCAACCCGCTGGGGAGGAGTAGGGGAAAATTACTTCCAAAAGTGCTAAATCTCTCCCTCTAATAATTAATTAACCAGTAAATGAATATTCTTGATTTTGGTGTCTACGGATGCGCAATAACGAGATCTATCGTTTGATAATAATTTCATGAGGATTTGCTTACCTGTTTAGGAGAAAATGAGGAAAATCACGTTCGGAGCCACCTCTCATATCTATTGAACTGGGCTATGCACCCCATTCAATTTGGTGTCCAGCGATGCGGCCCAAAAAGTCTTTTCATTTGATACCAAATTTGTAAAAATCCGCCCAGCGGTTTAGGAGAAATCGGCGAAAAACGAAACGCAGCGCCCACCCACCCTCCCAGTCCACATCTCTTAGGCACATCAACTCGGTTTGCACAATTTTATACCTATTTTTTTTAATTTTTTTTCTAATAGCAAAATGATAACTGAAGAAGAATATTTAAAAATTTTTGAATTTAGACTTCTACAAAAGGCTACAGAAATATTTTAAGTTGCTGTTTTTTTTTTTTTTTTTTTTTTTTTTAAAGTTGTTAAAGAGGCCTACCCAGGGCAGAAACCTAACCTAACTTTGCCATTAACCTAACCTAAACTAACCTAACTTTGACATTAACCTAACCGAAACTAACCTAACTTTGACATTAACCTAACCTAAACTAACCTAACTATTACAGAAACCTAACCTAACCTAACCTTTAAAGAAACCTAACCCAAACTAACCTAACTTTGACATTAACCAAACATAAACTAACCTAACTTTGACATTAACCTAACCGAAACTAACCTAACTTTGACATTAACCTAACCTAAACTAACCTAACTATTACAGAAACCTAACCTAACCTAACCTTTAAAGAAACCTAACCCAAACTAACCTAACTTTGACATTAACCTAACATAAACTAACCTAACTTTGACATTAACCTAACCTAAACTAACCTAACTATTACAGAAACCTAACCTAACCTAACCTTTAAAGAAACCTAACCCAAACTAACCTAACTTTGACATTAACCTAACATAAACTAACCTAACTTTGACATCAACCTAACCTAAACTAACCTAACTTTGACATTAACCTAACCTAAACTAACCTAACTTTGACATTAACCTAACCTAAACTAACCTAACTATTACAGAAACCTAAGCTAACCTAAGCTAACTTTTAAAGAAACCTAACCCAAACTAACCTAACTTTGCCATTAACCTAACCTAAACTAACCTAACTTTGACATTAACCTAACCCAAACTAACCTAACTTTGACATTAACCTAACCAAAACAAACCTAACTATATTAGAAACATCACCTAAACTAACCTAGCTTTTTCAGCAACCTCACGTACACTAAACTAACTTTTTGTAGAAACCTAACCAAAACTAACCTAACTCTTACAGAAACCTCACCTCTTAAGGTGGGTAGGTTAGGTTAGGTTAGGTTAGGTTAGGTTAGGTTAGGTTAGGTTAGGTTAGGTTAGGTTAGGTTTTTTTTTTTTTTTTTTTTTTTTTTAAAAGCACCCGCCATCGCAGGGTGTTGTCTGCTTTTTCTCTAGAGTATTGTCTAGAGACATTTATTTTCTTTAATCAAATAATAAACACAATTTTCTTTATTTACAATATGGGCACATAATATTAAAATACAATAAAATTTTAAAATACGAATTCACAATATACTATAAAATTTTCAAAATAATAATAAAATACAATAATTAAAAGTCACTTTAAAATTAACAATTTAAACATTACAATAAAAATAAAAACCAATACAAATAAATATACAAATTAACACGGCACAACAATAAAACTTAACCCTAACATCACAGCTTATCACAGTTTCGTTTGTTAACCACCCCAACAATGTATTTACAATATTCCAAGAATTCAGTTCTCGTATCATCCCCCAGGGCCGCAGGCAGATTCTCACCCGTCATCGCGATGCCCAATTTTTGCTCAATAACATATCTATCTCTTGCAAAAATCGGACACTCGAGCAACAGGTGAGAAACCGTCTCGTCGACTCCGGGCTGACACAGGCACGATGGATTCTCCTTCAGCTTGAATCTGTTCAAGTAGAAGGCGAATCCACCGTGTCCAGTCAGTGCTTGTGTGGCGTGGTGTGTGATGTCTATTTTCCGAACTATTTTGTATGCAGCAGCAGCGCTTGGGAAAAAGAGCTTCGTGCCTCCAGCCGTCTCCCCCACATCATATCTCCTGTCCCATTCCCCGATCGTATCCCGTCTCAGGATACGCTTGACGAATGAAACAGGACACAGATCGTAGTCGGGTTTCTTCTTCGACCCCAGAGCGGCCTCCTTGGCTAACTGGTCCACTCTTTCGTTCCCCCTTAGCCCTGCGTGCGCCTTGATCCAAAACAGAGCGACCTCCCGCCTCTGCGAAGCAGCTTTTCGGAGGGCCGCTCTTGTTTGCACAGCAAGGGGGTGGGGGGAACCGAGTGTGACTGCCTGGAGGGCCGATCTGGAGTCGCTGAAGATGCCGACTTTCGCCACTCCACTCTTGCAGGCTCTAATTACTGCTCTTTGGAGCGCTAGGAGTTCGGCCTGGTAGACGGTGCAATACGGCGGCAAAGCAAGCTTGACGGCCTTCGTCTCGGCCTCCCCCTCCCATACGGAAAGGGCGGCTCCGACTCGACCCTCAATCTTGCTGCCGTCCGTGTAGATCCTATGTACGTGGCTATTAGCCACGTCGGAATACGAGTCCTCGTCCACCAGCCCGAACCCCAGCCCTTCCTGCTCTGCCGGATGTGGGTCCTCAATCGCCGGAGCCATTCTTTCCACCTCCCTGTCTCCCAACGCTGGGTGCGACACCCCCTTCTTGATCTCATATAATCTCGAGACTTCGAGTATTCTGAGGTCAAGGGGGAGTATCCCAGCCAACAGCATAGCTGAGTTCAGGGAGACGGTCCGATATGCTCTGCAGATTTTTTGGGCAAAACCCCGTTGCACGGTGTTCAGCCTTTTTTGGACCCCCATCTTTTCCACGGTGGGTGCCCACGCTGCCGATGCATACATAATAGTCGGTTCGATAACTGCTACATAAATAGTTCTAATAATATCTGGGCTAAGTCCCCAACCAACTCTGGCTGCCCTAGCCAAGAGTTTATACCGGGCGATTGCCTTTTGGCATACCGTCCCGACGTGGGCGTTGAAAGTAAGGCCGCTGTCAATTGTAAGGCCCAGTATTTTTATATGTGAAAAATATTTAATTTCCACACTCCCCATAGCGAGCCGTGGCACGTCATATTTTAACCTCCTCGTCGAAAGGAGGGCACAAGTTTTGTGTGGTGCAAAATTTAATTTGTTGTCTTTACCCCATTCGTGTATTTCGTTTAGGACACGGTTCGCTTTTCCTTCTATTTCAAGGGCCGTATCCCCCTCAAAGACCAACACTATGTCGTCGGCGAACGCCTGACAGAATACTCCCATCTCCTCTAACATCCATAGCAGAGGGTCCAGCAAGAGGTTCCACAGGATTGGTCCACCTATGGATCCCTGCACGCACCCCTTGCTGGTCCCCCTACTCACTTCCACGCCCGCATATCTAACTTTCACTCCCCTTTCACTCAGGTAGCTGCTGATCACCCGCCTCACGTTCCCCGGGCACCCAACTTCAGCCAACCGCACCTTTATGGCTGGCCACCAGGCGCTGTCGAAGGCTCCCTCTATGTCCAGCGATACCACAAGGAACCATCCCGGGTTACAATCCACAGCGTGCTGACAGATGTCGGCCGTGAGGCCATCCGCCCCGGGGGCCTTCTTGGGGTTGAAGGACCTTACGGCTCTCTTCAACTCCTCCATGATGAAAGGAGGGTCATCCGGGCCCGCCGGTGGTTCGGTGTCCAAGGACTCCGCACACCCGCGCACCCGACGATGTCCCTCACTTTCACCACTTTCCTGGTCCTCGGGGTAGAAGGTCTCCGCCAACAGTTCTGCCGAGCTCCGGGCATCGAGGGTCTCACCGCCCCTCGAAAGGGGCAGATCCTCCTCTCTCCCTGTGGCTCTATTAAGCACCCTGTAGATGCCCTCCCAGACCCCCTCCCTATCCTGTTTCCGGCAAAACTCCTTCCAACTCTTCTCTTGCGCTTCTTTCACTGCCTTTTCATACATCTCTCTTTCTTCCAGGTACAATCCAACCACGCGGTCTCTGCGATCAGGTGCTGCGTTTCGGATCCTGCGTCTCCTCGTGGCCACCTGCTTCTTCATCTGCGCGAGCTCATCATTCCACCACGACAAGGTGAATTTCTGTGTGTGTTTTTTGGTCGGCATTGTGTCTCTGCATGTCTGTGTGATTGCTTCAGTGTATCTGTCTATTGCGTCATCTATTTGTTGTGTGCTGTGTATTGTGTCTATGTCTTGTATAGTTAATTGTCTGTCCGACATCAGCTGGGTCAGTTTCTCATGAAACTGAGTCCAGTTTGCCTTGTGTGTGTTAAATATGCGTGTAGTTCGTATTATGTTCGTGCCTGTGGATTTATGTTGTCTGATGCCGAAGGATATGCCGTTGTGGTCCGAGCTCGTGAGACTCTCCTCAACCCTCCAGTTGTCCACTCGGTTCAGCAGATCGTCGGAGCACGCTGTCACATCCACGTAGCTAGAGTACCTTTTCCCACCTCTGATGGTATCGAACGTAGGGATGTCCCCGGTGTTGAGTATGTGCATTCCCATTTCTTCCAGTACAGCAGACACATCTCTTCCTCGCGAGTCTTCCACTTCGCCACCCCACCACGGGCTTTTTGCGTTCGCATCGCCTCCCAGGACCATCCTATGGATACCCAGCTCTCTCCCTATCCGCCTAAGATGGTCCAGGTAGAGCCCCACTGGTTTATCGGGCTCGAAGTAGAAGGACACTACAATCATCTCCCAGGCTTTGGTTCTGAGAGTGGCCACAACGATGTTGTTACTGCTAAGGCGTGTATGTAGTTCGACATCCAGTGTGTCGTCGAGTACTACAATACACGCCTTTACTGCTCCACCCCCTTCCCCTTCGCTCTGGAAGATCCTCACTCCATTGTATGTCCTCATACTTTTCGCCCCACCAACGTAGGGCTCTTGCAGCAATGCTACGCATGCCTTACGCTTGGTGGCTTCGAGCAGTAGCTCCCGTGTGGCGATTTGGCTCCGCTGGAGATTGGCCTGCAGCATTCGGTACTGGAAGGACTCACCTTGGGCAACCTTAGCAATACGCTACCGCCGATCTGGCCAGAGCATCCCACCTCTTTCTTTCCGTACACTCTCTGTCAAAGGCGCTGTGCTCTGCGCTGCCTTTCTTAGCCTTTATGCAGTTGATGCATTGAGGCACTTCTCCCCGCAGCCACTTGTCGCACTCGGTCTTCATGTGAGGACCAGCGCAGTGGCTGCATCGTTCCTTCTCCTCCCTACACATTCGTCTCGTATGCCCGTACCCAAGACAGCGCGAGCACTGCACTAACGGACTTTGATCCATCACTTTCACTCTACTTAGCCCTATATGGGCGTATCCTTCACTCGTGCATCTCTTCCATACCTGTGGACTCACCCTGGCCACTACGTGGTTCTGGAGGTGGTTCCTTGCTTTCATCACGTACGCTACTTCTACCTTTCTCTCTTCCCCCTTCAGGCCCTCAAGGATGCTTGCATTTTGATTACTGAATGCTGTGACGAAATCGTCAACTTCGCATTTCATTACATCCCTGAAGACTAGTAGAGGGCTCTTATTTTTTACATCTTCCACTACTAATCCCTCATTCTTTCTCAGCCTTTCCTTCACCTTGATTCTTTCTTCCTCATTCGCACAGCCGACGACCACCTTCCTGTTCTTCACCTTTCTTACCCTCTCTACTTTCACCCATCCGTCCTTTGCATCCACAGTCTTTCTGATCATTTCTAACACCTCATCACCCGTCTCTTGTTCGTCTTTGGATGACACCATGACCGAATGCAGGGCTCTTGCTTCGGGGAGTTTCTCTATGACTCCCTTCGAGACAACGCCCGCATAACTCGCCGTTTTGGCGACAGTCATGTTGCCCTCCAAAAGCGAGCTCAATTTGTCCATTTTATTTTCATTCTCCCGCATGCTTACTCTCATATCTTCCATTCTTGTCATCATCTCTTTCATACTTTCTTTCATTCCTTCACTTAGGTCCAGATTTGTCACCAATGCGTCGTCAACTACGCTGGGACCAGCATCGGATGGCGGGGGGGGATGTATAGGGTCCCCACTACGCCCTCCACTACCAGCCCTGGCATTGGTGAGTTCAAACTCAATCTCTTTTATTATTTCATACATCCTTTCTAGCGCCGTAATTACCCCGTCTTTTATATCAGTCTTTAAATTTCGGGACTCCCGCAGGTGGGCTTTCCCTTTCAGCAGAAGGGCTTTCCCTTCTGCAGTCCGACTTTTAGGTGTTGCAGGCTTCTTCACTGGTTCGGAGATAGTGAACGTGTCACTGGCACGCCTCTGGGGAGTGTGGATCATGATGACTTAGGGGAGAGAAAAAAAAAAAAAAAAAAAAAAAAAAAAAAAAACCCCTGTCAATAATAATACTTATTCTTAACACTATTAGGTCTCCCAATAGGGGAGATACCTGTCAATAATTACAATTAAAAATTAATATCACAGATATAAATATAAGATATAAAATATTAATATAAAATATAAAATATTAATAGGTCACTGATAGTTAAAAATGGTCAACTTAACACTATTAGGTCTCCCAATAGGGGAGATACCTGTCAATAATTACAATTAAAATAAATATCACAGATATAAATATAAGATAAAATAATAATATAAAAATATAATATAAAATAAAAATATAAAATATTAATAGGTCACTGAAAGTTAAAAATTGTCAACTTATCACTATTAAAAATATTAATAAAATATTAATATTAATACGTCCGTTATAATTACAATTGGTCAACAATAAAAAAGTCAAGTCAATAAAAAAGTCAATACTTATACTTAATCAGTCTCCCAATAGGGGAGGCACCTGTCAGTGATTACAATAAAATAAAATAAAAATGGAAATGAGCAGCAAGTACTAATAATATGATATTAGTAATACCTAATAAGTATTATAGTCTATAGTTCAGTTTAAAAGTCAATCTATAAGTTATACGATATTATTATCGTACGGTTCGACCTACTAAGCTAGCACTAGCTTACTAAAGCTAGCTAGTCAGTACTAACCACTCAAGTCAATAATTGGTTAGGTTAGGTTAGGTTAGGTTAGGTTAGGTTAGGTTAGGTTAGGTTAGGTTAGGTTAGGTTAGGTTAGGTTAGGTTAGGTTAGGTTAGGTTAGGTTAGGTTAGGTTAGGTTAGGTTAGGTTAGGTTAGGTTAGGTTAGGTTAGGTTAGGTTAGGTTAGGTTAGGTTTTTTTTTTTTTTTTTTTTTTTTTTTTTTTTTTGTAAAAGCACCCGCCATCACAGGGTGTTGTGTGCTTTCCTCTGGAATATTGTCCAGAGATGTTTGTTTTGCTTTTAATCAATTAATTACCACACTATTATTTATTAATACATTAGGCCTAAATGAATGCAATTTAAAATAAAAATACAATTTAACAATTTACAATAACATTTCCAAATTAATAATAAAATTCTAAAATTAAATATTACATTTAAAAACTTACACTAATTAAAAACATTGCAATAAGAATAATAAAAAATAAAATAAAATAAATTAATACAATTAAAAGTACATTTAAAACTTACATTAATTAAGACATTACAATAAAATACAATTGAAACAGTACGGCACAACAATAAAACTTAACCCTAACATCACAGCTTATCACAGTTTCGTTTGTTAACCACCCCAACAATGTATTTACAATACTCCAAGAATTCAGTTCTCGTCTCATCCCCCAGGGCCGCGGGCAGATTCTCACCCGTCATCGCGATGCCCAATTTTTGCTCAATAACATATCTATCTCTTGCAAAAATTGGACACTCGAGCAACAGGTGAGAAACCGTCTCGTCGACTCCGGGCTGACACAGGCACGATGGATTCTCCTTCAGCTTGAATCTGTTCAAGTAGAAGGCGAATCCACCGTGTCCAGTCAGTGCTTGTGTGGTGTGGTGTGTGATGTCTATTTTCCGTACTATTTTGTATGCAGCAGCAGCGCTTGGGAAAAAGAGCTTCGTGCCTCCAGCCGTCTCCCCCACATCATATCTCCTGTCCCATTCCCCGATCGTATCCCGTCTCAGGATACGCTTGACGAATGAAACAGGACACAGATCGTAGTCGGGTTTCTTCTTCGACCCCAGAGCGGCCTCCTTGGCTAACTGGTCCACTCTTTCGTTCCCCCTTAGCCCTGCGTGCGCCTTGATCCAAAACAGAGCGACCTCCCGCCTCTGCGAAGCAGCTTTTCGGAGGGCCGCCCTTGTTTGCACAGCAAGGGGGTGGGGGGAACCGAGTGTGACTGCCTGGAGGGCCGATCTGGAGTCGCTGAAGATGCCGACCTTCGACACTCCACTCTTGCAGGCTCTAATTACTGCTCTTTGGAGCGCTAGGAGTTCGGCCTGATAGACGGTGCAATACGGCGGCAAAGCAAGCTTGACGGCCTTCGTCTCGGCCTCCCCCTCCCATACGGAAAGGGCGGCTCCGACTCGACCCTCAATCTTGCTGCCGTCCGTGTAGATCCTATGTACGTGGCTATTAGCCACGTCGGAATACGAGTCCTCGTCCACCAGCCCGAACCCCAGCCCTTCCTGCTCTGCCGGATGTGGGTCCTCAATCGCCGGAGCCATTCTTTCCACCTCCCTGTCTCCCAACGCTGGGTGCGACACCCCCTTCTTGATCCCATATAATCTCGAGACTTCGAGAATTCTGAGATCAAGGGGGAGTATCCCAGCCAACAGCATAGCTGAGTTCAGGGAGACGGTCCGATATGCTCGGCAGATCTTTTGGGCGAAGCCCCGTTGTACGGTGTTCAGCCTTTTTTGGACCCCCATCTTTTCCACGGTGGGTGCCCACGCTGCCGATGCATACATAATAGTCGGTTCGATAACAGCTACATAAATAGTCCTAATAATATCTGGGCTAAGTCCCCAACCAACTCTGGCTGCCCTAGCCAAGAGTTTATATCGGGCGATTGCCTTTTGGCATACCGTCCCGACGTGGGCGTTGAAAGTGAGGCCGCTGTCAATCGTTAGGCCTAATATCTTTATTTGAGAAAAGTATTTAATTTCCACATTCCCCATAGCGAGCCGTGGCACGTCAAATTTTAACCTCCTCGTTGAAAGGAGAGCACAAGTTTTATTAGGTGCAAATTTTAGCTTGTTTTCCTTTCCCCATTCATTTATTACATTTAGGACACGGTTCGCTTTCATTTCAATTTCAAGGGCCGTGTCACCCTCAAAGACCAACACAATGTCGTCGGCGAACGCCTGACAGAATACTTTCATCTCCTCTAGCATCCATAGCAGAGGGTCCAGCAAGAGGTTCCACAGGATTGGTCCACCTATGGATCCCTGCACGCACCCCTTGCTGGTCCCCCTACTCACTTCCACGCCCGCATATCTAACTTTCACTCCCCTTTCACTCAGGTAGCTGCTGATCACCCGCCTCACGTTCCCCGGGCACCCAACTTCAGCCAACCGCACCTTTATGGCTGGCCACCAGGCGCTGTCGAAGGCTCCCTCTATGTCCAGCGATACCACAACAGAAATCTTCTTCTCCTCCCTCATATTTCTGATGTGGTTCACTAGTCTACAGAGGGCGTCCTCGGTGCTCCTCTGTGGCATAAAGCCATACTGGTGGGGGCTTATTTTGGGCAACAGGTAGAACCTGAGTCGGCCGACCAGCATCTTTTCGAAGATTTTGCCGAGAACAGGTAAGAGGCCGATCGGTCGATAGGCTTTCGGTACCCGATATGATTCCTTGCCCGGCTTTCGCAGTATAACCACGGTCGCCCACTTCCACTGTGCGGGGAAGTAGGCGGCAGAGAGGCATCTGTTGAGCAAGGCAAGGAACCATCCCGGGTTACAATCCACAGCGTGCTGACAGATGTCGGCCGTGAGTCCATCCGCCCCGGGGGCCTTCTTGGGGTTGAAGGACCTTACGGCTCTCTTCAACTCCTCCATGATGAAAGGAGGGTCATCCGGGCCCGCCGGTGGTTCGGTGTCCAAGGACTCCGCACACCTGCGCACCCGACGATGTCCCTCACTTTCACCACTTTCCTGGTCCTCGGGGTAGAAGGTCTCCGCCAACAGTTCTGCCGAGCTCCGGGCATCGAGGGTCTCACCGCCCCTCGAAAGGGGCAGATCCTCCTCTCTCCCTGTGGCTCTATTAAGCACCCTGTAGATGCCCTCCCAGACCCCCTCCCTATCCTGTTTCCGGCAAAACTCCTTCCAACTCTTCTCTTGCGCTTCTTTCACTGCCTTTTCATACATCTCTCTTTCTTCCAGGTACAATCCAACCACGCGGTCTCTGCGATCAGGTGCTGCGTTTCGGATCCTGCGTCTCCTCGTGGCCACCTGCTTCTTCATCTGCGCGAGCTCATCATTCCACCACGACAAGGTGAATTTCTGTGTGTGTTTTTTGGTCGGCATTGTGTCTCTGCATGTCTGTGTAATTGCTTCAGTGTATCTGTCTATTGCGTCATCTATTTGTTGTGTGCTTTGTATTGTGTCTATGTCTTGTATAGTTAATTGTCTGTCCGACATCAGCTGGGTCAGTTTCTCATGAAACTGAGTCCAGTTTGCCTTGTGTGTGTTAAATATGCGTGTAGTTCGTATTATGTTCGTGCCTGTGGATTTATGTTGTCTGATGCCGAAGGATATGCCGTTGTGGTCCGAGCTCGTGAGACTCTCCTCAACCCTCCAGTTGTCCACTCGGTTCAGCAGATCGTCGGAGCACGCTGTCACATCCACGTAGCTAGAGTACCTTTTCCCACCTCTGATGGTATCGAACGTAGGGATGTCCCCGGTGTTGAGTATGTGCATTCCCATTTCTTCCAGTACAGCAGACACATCTCTTCCTCGCGAGTCTTCCACTTCGCCACCCCACCACGGGCTTTTTGCGTTCGCATCGCCTCCCAGGACCATCCTATGGATACCCAGCTCTCTCCCTATCCGCCTAAGATGGTCCAGGTAGAGCCCCACTGGTTTATCGGGCTCGAAGTAGAAGGACACTACAATCATCTCCCAGGCTTTGGTTCTGAGAGTGGCCACAACGATGTTGTTACTGCTAAGGCGTGTATGTAGTTCGACATCCAGTGTGTCGTCGAGTACTACAATACACGCCTTTACTGCTCCACCCCCTTCCCCTTCGCTCTGGAAGATCCTCACTCCATTGTATGTCCTCATACTTTTCGCCCCACCAACGTAGGGCTCTTGCAGCAATGCTACGCATGCCTTACGCTTGGTGGCTTCGAGCAGTAGCTCCCGTGTGGCGATTTGGCTACGCTGGAGATTGGCCTGCAGCATTCGGTACTGGAAGGACTCACCTTGGGCAACCTTAGCAATACGCTACCGCCGATCTGGCCAGAGCATCCCACCTCTTTCTTTCCGTACACTCTCTGTCAAAGGCGCTGTGCTCTGCGCTGCCTTTCTTAGCCTTTATGCAGTTGATGCATTGAGGCACTTCTCCCCGCAGCCACTTGTCGCACTCGGTCTTCATGTGAGGACCAGCGCAGTGGCTGCATCGTTCCTTCTCCTCCCTACACATTCGTCTCGTATGCCCGTACCCAAGACAGCGCGAGCACTGCACTAACGGACTTTGATCCATCACTTTCACTCTACTTAGCCCTATATGGGCGTATCCTTCACTCGTGCATCTCTTCCATACCTGTGGACTCACCCTGGCCACTACGTGGTTCTGGAGGTGGTTCCTTGCTTTCATCACGTACGCTACTTCTACCTTTCTCTCTTCCCCCTTCAGGCCCTCAAGGATGCTTGCATTTTGATTACTGAATGCTGTGACGAAATCGTCAACTTCGCATTTCATTACATCCCTGAAGACTAGTAGAGGGCTCTTATTTTTTACATCTTCCACTACTAATCCCTCATTCTTTCTCAGCCTTTCCTTCACCTTGATTCTTTCTTCCTCATTCGCACAGCCGACGACCACCTTCCTGTTCTTCACCTTTCTTACCCTCTCTACTTTCACCCATCCGTCCTTTGCATCCACAGTCTTTCTGATCATTTCTAACACCTCATCACCCGTCTCTTGTTCGTCTTTGGATGACACCATGACCGAATGCAGGGCTCTTGCTTCGGGGAGTTTCTCTATGACTCCCCTCGAGACAACGCCCGCATAACTCGCCGTTTTGGCGACAGTCATGTTGCCCTCCAAAAGCGAGCTCAATTTGTCCATTTTATTTTCATTCTCCCGCATGCTTACTCTCATCTCTTCCATTCTTGTCATCATCTCTTTCATACTTTCTTTCATTCCTTCACTTAGGTCCAGATTTCTCACCAATGCGTCGTCAACTACGCTGGGACCAGCATCGGACGGCGGGGGGGGATGTATAGGGTCCCCACTACGCCCTCCACTACCAGCCCTGGCATTGGTGAGTTCAAACTCCACCTCTTTTATTATTTCATACATCCTTTCTAGCGCCGTAATAACCCCATCCTTTATGTCTGTCTTTAAATTTCGAGACTCGCGCAGGTGGGCTTTCCCTTTCAGCAGAAGGGCTTTCCCTTCTGCAGTCCGACTTTTAGGTGTTGCAGGCTTCTTCGCTGGTTCGGAGATAGTGAACGTGTCACTGGCACGCCTCTGGGGAGTGTGGATCATGATGACTTAGGGGAAAAAAAAAAAAAAAAAAAAACCCCTGTCAATAATAATTATTCTTAACACTATTAGGTCTCCTAATAGAGGAGATACCTGTCACTAATTACAATTTTAATATCACAGATATAAATATAAGAAATAAAATATTAATATAAAATATAAAATATTAATAGGTCACTGATAGTTAAAAATGGTCAACTTAACACTATTAGGTCTCCCAATAGGGGAGATACCTGTCAATAATTACAATTAAAATAAATATCACAGATATAAAATATATAAGATATAAAATAATAATATAAAAATATAATATAAAATAAAAATATAAAATATTTATAGGTCACTGATAGTTAAAAATTGTCAACTTAGCACTATTTAAAATATTAATAAAATATTAATATTAATACGTCCGTAATAATTACAATTGGTCAACAATAAAAAAGTCAAGTCAATAAAAAAGTCAATACTTATACTTAATCAGTCTCCCAATAGGGGAGGCACCTGTCAGTGATTACAATAAAATAAAATAAAAATGGAAATGAGCAGCAAATACTAATAATATGATATTAGTAATACCTAATAAGTATTATAGTCTATAGTTTAGTTTAAAAGTCAATCTATAAGTTATACGATAATATTATCGTACGGTTCGACCTACTAAGCTAGCACTAGCTTACTAAAGCTAGCTAGTCAGTACTAACCACTCAAGTCAATAATTAATAATTATTATTATTATTACTTAAGACTATCAGGTCTCCCAATAGGGGAGTCGCCTGTTTATGATTTAAGATAGAATTAATATATAGATAAGATCAAGATGAATACATATAATTATGGACAAATAATACATATGTATAAAAGATAATAATATTATAATATTATTGTGTTGTGTGATATAATATGGTCCCTAAGCACTCAGTATATAATACCTTAGTCTAACAGCTACACCAAAAATGATGTAGCTGGTCTATTTTTACAAAATACTAATATACAAATACAAAATATAAATTAGGTTAAAAAGACAACATTAATTCGCCACCACGTGTTTACTGTTTTGTTGATTGCACCCGTGACCTACTTAGATATTTCTCCCGAAATACGTTATGAGAAGTTAAGATAATTTATTATCTTTGTGCGGGAAGATGTATAGAATATCAACACACTAATTTAAGTAGGAAACACGGTGGGGGGAAAGGAGAAAAGTATAGTTTTGGCTGAAGAAAGTTTCTACTTTTAGGTTAAAACACTCTTTGGTGTCTATCTTCGCCAATTTTCAACCGATTTCCCCGGGACAAAAACCACAGGCTTTATTTTGATAAGACGCGTCTATTTACACTTGTATCGTTCCACCATGCACTGAGTTAGGGAGGATTGCCACCGCCCGGCTTGCCGAAAATTGTTTGTTTTACCTTATGTATGGGTCCTAAAAATCCCAAAATTTTCACAGGCACTCGTTTAACTAATACCCACAACACTACAGTTGCGGTTCGCGAAGTCCC